>NW_019396220.1:260464-512163 GCF_000591075.1 Eurytemora carolleeae
AAAAAACATTTTTATTGAGTCCTCAGTCATACTGGATTTGAAGATGTGTTTGAATGAATAGTAGCGTGTATATATGATAATGGGTTGGTTTGGTGATCAGGCGGACTCCAGGTCCTAGTTTGTAAACTCGTGCAGATATTGGATATTATAAGTTTACTAGTTTACATAATCTGGAGACTGCTTTTCAATATAAATAGAGCAGGAGAAATTAGTATCTTATACAATTCTGTTATTATCTCATCTATATTTAGAACTATAGTATCAGAATTAGGACTTGAAATGTAAACACTGTTTTATGATAACTTCTGGAAGAAAAGTCTGGAGTTTTGTGCAATCATGTTTCAACCTTTTACATTAGTTTATTTTTTCTTATACAGCAGGACTCACAGGAAAGAATCTTGTTTAAACTACAGGGTTTAATGATATAAACTCGTCTAGGGTTCAATGATATTATACAGGATACTGTACACTGCATATAAACTTGTCTAGGTATATAAGGGTTCAATGATATACAGGATACTGTAAACTGTATATAAACTTGTCTAGGTATATATGGGTTAAATGATATACATGATACTGTAAACTGTATATAACTTGTCTAGGTATATATGGGTTCAATGATATACAGGATACTGTAAACTGTATATAAACTTGTCTAGGTATATATGGGTTAAATGATATACATGATACTGTAAACTGTATATAACTTGTCTAGGTATATATGGGTTCAATGATATACATGATACTGTACACTGTATATACACTTGTCTAGGTATATAAGGGTTCAATGATATACAGGATACTGTGCACTGTATATACACTTGTCTAGGTATATAAGGGTTCAATGATATACAGGATACTGTGCACTGTATATGACAGGATACTGCTCACTTAACGCTATACAAAAATATCAACAGAAAAAATAAATTTAAGATTTATATGCAGATATGTTCATTTGTATAAATTTATAAATATATATTTTTATATCAATATTTTACTCTCCCAATTTTAGTTGAATACTCAGTGCTTCTGGGTTGAAGTGTGAATGAGTGCTGAGTGCTGGAAGATTACTCTGAGTGTTGGCTGATTCATAACCCGGAGTTGCCTCAGATCATTGTAAACACTACCGAATGACTCAGACAATGAACTGTAATTTTCACTCCGTATGAAATCCTCTGTGTTTGGTCTGATATGAAGTTCAAGGCCCTAGGAATATGAAAATATAACACTTGATATATCTCATGTTCTATGAATATTAAATATCGAATATCTGTTAAACATCTTTAAGATCGTGCAACAACTTAACCAAACAATTCTATCCATTTCAAGCTTAAATGACTATTTAAGATTTTCCGATTAGAGATATGGGTTTGAATAAAATACACTGAAGGTAATAGTTTTCATGTACAAAAAAACAATGACCGGAGGTTTATCATTTCATGGAACGTCAAGAATTGGCTTAGAGAGCACTTTGATAAATAAACAAATCTACTAAACTATCTAAAAAAGCTAACTTAATCAATTTAACCGTTCTTATAAAGGTAACCAGAAAACATAAAATTGGATGTCGTCTTTTTATTGCTTCAATCATTCCATAGTTTTCTGGGAAACACTGTATGTAATTTTAAATTAAGCACATTATTTCTACAGCCCTCTCTCTCTCTTCTGATGTCGCCCACCGCATGTTATATTTTACACTATTTATTATATTAAAGTGCTCCCCCTAAATACTTTACGTTCTTTGCATGCTTCTTGAGTAACGTGTATGCTAAAATACAATCATAATAACATGAAACTCTCAAGGTTCTCATTCTTTACACCCTTTCTATAATACATGCTCTAGTTCTCTCCCCTTCCCTGATTAAAGTGACCTTTCTCCCACCAACTAGACGGTTTAGATTTAAAAAATAATATTTCTTGCATCGTAAATATCAAAATACCACTCTTCTTTCTAGTTCTAAAATATACTTGTCTAGAGCTGCAAAAACATATGGGTGAGTTAGTGAGGAAAAATTAAAAGCCGAGAAATTGCGACACTTTAAAGTTGACCCAGTCTTAAAAATTTATGCAAATTTTCAGAACAGTCTGGATGTATGGTTTTTTTTCATACTATTTATCTTAAATTTTTCATGTATATAAAAGAAAATTATCTTAATCACTCAATTAGTGTTTTTTTGTTAAAAAGTATACATTTAAGGGGATAATACTTAAGTTTGTATTTTTTGAAAATGTATCTATGATGTCTATATTCTGTGTGCATGATTTTGCATTTTTATGCACATTTGCAAATACTCCTAAGTACTCCTCCCCTTTTAACATACGACGGCCACACCCCTACAGTTGATCGTCTCGTCACAGTTTCTCATTCTACGTTTGACATGCTCAATCCTTCCCAACCAGACAACAGACAAATAGAATTCAAACCAGACTTTGACAGTGGTGAAAATATAAATAAAGATTTAACAAGAGATAGAAAAAAGATTTGCAAAAAACGTTGAGCCGGAACGAACGAGAAAGACAGTTTAGACAAGTTTTGAAAGGAAAGGTAGAATGTTAGGGAGACAGTGATTGAATGAAGTGGCTAGGGACGGAGAAGAGAATTGCTGTCAACAGAAAATCTGACTGGCTTTAACGAATATTTGCTCAAAAACAATTTAAATGTTTTGCAGGGTTGTCATAACCCCCTACCCATCCGCTCTAAAATCTCTGCAAATTAATTTATAAAATCTAAAAGTACCCTTTTAACTTATGAAGCCCCTGAAAAAGCGTAGGAGTGAACATTAGCGCAAAGTGCGTAGAATGATTTTAAATACAATGAAATTTGAAAATCACAGAATCTTGCAAAATTGTAATGCAAAACCTTAATGTTGAAGATTCTTCGCAAATTCAAGACTGTGTTAAAAGTTGGATTCAAAGTGATATTTTAGGAGATTCCATTTTAAGACTCAAAATATTTTTAATTCAAATCATAAATAGATGTTACTTTTTTTGCTCAAGAAGGCGAATAAATGTGTGAAAGCTTTTTATCTCAGGGTCAATATTTTGGTTTCCCTCCTCCCTATTTGTTGAACTCTGAGTTAAACAAATTGGTTATTGGGTGCAAATTAAATCTTAATTCACAGGTTTAAAACAAATATATTAAAATTGTTTTTCTAGGTTACTAGCTGTTTTGTCATAAAACCTCCATTAAAAAGGGGGTGAAACATCTTTGTGGTGCAAAGCCACCTTTCATATTTTTATGCTTTTTCACATTCTTTCATTTTTTTTTTACACATATATATATTATATTTAGTCATATAGAGTACATGAGAGAAGATTAAAGTGTGGTCTGAAAATCTGTTCAGGAATCCACAGGGGGTTAGAACTCTAAAATCACGCATAAGACAAGTACATATACAAATAATAAGTTTATATCCTTCAAAATTTTAATTCAATTCATTTCACCTGTATTAGACTTTAATACTTTCACTGAATATAATTTAGATGGAGTTACTTCTTTTATTTATCGAGCTAATACACACAAACCCTGAAAGAAAACCAAAGACTGTATTGTTCCCAAGGTTGGGACACATGAAAACGTGATAAAGATACAAGCAATAGATCTCTGAGAAACTGGGGTTGACAGATCAGCCATTATGTTAGATAAAATCATGGGTATGTATACAAATAAAAACAATATATATGATTTAAAATATCATGAAAACAATGTGTTATTATAAATTAATATTTTTCCTGAATAAGTGATGAAAAAGAAAGTTTTGTTTGGTGAAAAGGCTCAATTTATTTTACTAAAATCCGGGAAACAAAATTAAAAAATCTTCTAGAACATTCAGGAAAGTTGCCAGTCTACAATTGGAACAATGAATTCATCCAACCTGATCGTGATTTCAAATCGGCTTCCCTTTACTTTGAAGCGTGGGCCTGACGGTTCTCTTTGTCGAGTACCTGCTGCCGGAGGCCTGGTTACAGCGGTGGCTCCAGTAGTCATAGAAACCAACGGTAGTCATGTCTAATGCTTGTTAAGTAAAGTTATTTGACGAAATTTCTGTATTTTCAGGAACATGGATAGGATGGGCAGGCCCGGGTTTGTCCGAAGGAGAGCTTATTCCTGAATCCCTGCCCTCTGATCGCAGTCCAACCGCCGGACTCAAATCTGGACAAATCCGTCCTGTTAATCTGACTGATTGGGAATTTCAGATGTATTACAACGGATGTTGCAATGCAACCCTATGGCCGTTGTTCCATAGCATGCCTGATAAGGCTATATTTAACCAAACATATTGGTTAGCTTACAAAACTGTCAATCAGAAGTTTGCTCAGGCAACATTGAACGACCTGAGAAAAAATCATTCTGTAAGTGTATAATTTGAGATAGATATATTCTATTATATTTGAAAGTTTTAATCTTGAATTGACAAACTAATTTCAGAACAGCGACACAGTTGGGATAGTATGGATCCAGGATTACCATCTTCTTCTTGCTGCAACTATTATCCGACAGGTTTAACAAATAGATTAGATTAATACTGATTTTTCAAAACTTTTTATCCAAATACTGAATTTTAATGTTACATATAATAGGCTGCCTCCGCCGAGAATCTGAATTGTAAGATTTGTTTTTTTCTCCATATTCCATTCCCCACCTGGGACATGGTTAAAATCCTACCATGGAACAGGGAGGTGATCCAGGCCTTGCTGGATTGTGATCTGGTTGGGTTCCATGTTGATGATTACTGTTTAAACTTTGTTGACTGCTGCCGAAGAGGTTTAGGATGCAAGGTTGAACCTGGAACCAAAGGAACCTATAGAGTCAACAAGGGAGGAAGATGTATCAGGGTGATGCCTCATCCTATCAGTATACCATTTTCCCGCTTCGAGGATCTGGCTGATAAGGCGGAGCAAACTCTTTGCTCAGACACTCAAGTAAGTATCAGAGTGACTTAATATAAAACATTTTTATTGAATTTATTTCTCTAAAATACGCATGTTTAGGTTATCCTTGGAGTTGACCGGCTTGATTATACCAAAGGACTTGTAAATAGGTTTAAAGCATTTGAAATTCTTCTTTCAACTCATCCAGAGTATATCAATAATGTGGTTCTTCTCCAAGTTGCAGTCCCCAGTAGAACAGATGTTCAGGAGTACCAGGAATTGAAGGATATGATGGACCAGTTGGTGGGACGGATAAATGGTAAATTTTCTACAGCTTATTGGTCTCCTATCAGATACATTTATGGATCTCTCTCCCATAGCCAGCTTGCGGGAATTTACAGGGACTCAGATGTAGGACTGATTACTCCACTCCGAGATGGGATGAATCTAGTGGCAAAGGAGTTTGTAGCATGTAGGACCAGGAAACCAGGAGTTCTAATCCTTTCACCATTTGCTGGAGCCGGAGAGATGATGAAAGAGGTTTGAGTAAATTATTAAATTTATAATCACTCAAAGTTTAGCTGGGCATTTTTTTAAAGGTTAATGGAAAAAGATCCTACAGATCATCATCCTTATAATTGTGCAGTGATCGGGTTTATTGGACCTTTTTGGAATTACAAATACTTACATCTTACATTTACCTAATTGCTAATTTTTAGTTTAAATATAACAAGAATACAAGATGTCAAAATATATACTTAACACATATATTTATACAGGCACTTCTTGTTAACCCATATGAGTTGGAAACAGTTGCTGAAACTATCCACAGAGCTCTACAGATGCCAGAGAATGAAAGGGAGGCAAGAATGAATGCTCTGCGCTCAAAAGAGAGAGTTAATAATGTGGAGCAATGGATGGCAAAATTTATTCAAGCTATTTCCGAACTAATTCAAGAAGATGGTAATGATTTCTGATTTTTTAGTTAATAATTTACATTGCAATATTGTTTTATTAGGTAAAGAGATTTCGCCGTCTGATTCTCTCTTAGTTCAAGCAGAAGACTTTCAAGGATGTCTTGGAGACTTCATTGAGGACGGATTCAGTTTAGCTCTTCTCCTTGATTTTGATGGAACCCTGTCTCCTCTTGTATCCAACCCTAAGGACGCAGCTCTGCCATCCGCCACAAAGGATATTCTTGTACGATTGTCTCAACTACCAAATGTTTTCATTGGAATAGTAAGCGGTAGGGGAGTGGAGGACGTGATGAGTAAGGTTGGAATACCAGGAATAACATATGCTGGAAACCATGGGCTCAACATAATACATCCTGATCAATCAACAGTAAGGGTTTATAATTGGATACTATCATACTTCAGTAAAGCTTTTAGTTTTTAATATATGAACAAAACAGAAAAATAAGAATATTATATTTAGTACAATCATCCAATACCAGAGAACCTTGAAGAACGGACACAAACTCTACTCCGTCAAATAGAGAAGGAATGCTGTGTTTTCGGGGCTACAGTAGAGAACAAGGGAGTTATAGTAACCTGGCATTACAGAAATGTTCCAACTGAAAAGAGAGAACCTCTCATATCCAAAGTTAAAAATATGGTAACCAAGGCAGGATTCAAGATTGGAACGGCACACTGTGCCCTAGAGAGTAAACCTGACCTTGGATGGGATAAAGGAAAAGCCTCTATGCTTATTTTGAAGAATGCTTTTGGAAAGGATTGGCCCCAAAAGTAAGACTATACTTAGATTATTATTTCCCTTGTTTGTATTTGGCAAACTTTTCCTTATATTAAATTTCAAAAATGTTCAGGGTTCGTGTGATATACGTAGGAGACGATGTAACTGATGAGGATGCTATGCGTGATCTAAAGGGACTTGGATTCTCCTTTAAAATTTCGAGCTCTACCTTGAGCATGACGAATGCAGATAGGATTCTTCCTGGAACAGATTCAGTAGTTAAACTCCTCGAGTGGGTTGAGCATACTGTGGTTAAGAGATCTGGCGTTGACACTGAAATTGGTATTAATAATCAATAATATTCTATGTTTTAAATGTATATTCTACATATGTATATTGCATATTTGAATTCCATTACTGTGTCTGTGTGTAATTCAATATGTTTTTAGAATTACGAGTTGAACAAGTGCAGCGAGAGGTGGAAATATAGAAACCTAATCATGGAGACGTATAATTATTCAAAAATATAATCTATGTTACAAATATCAGTAGAGAGTTATATTAGTGTTATAGTAATTTCAAAATGAACCTATAAAAATGCTATTTTTTGTTCAGGATTAGAAATAGAAAACCTATATTCATTAAAAATATATATCTAAATACTAATCATTTGCAACAAATCCATTGATGAAGGTAGAAGGAAGTGTAGATATTATATAAAGATGATATAAAATGATTGATTAACCAACAACTATGGCGATACACAAATGTAGATAAATCTGGAGAAAACAATTTCTCTAGTCTATTTACAGTAGAATGTGTACTATATGTATACACAACACATATTAGATCAGAACGTAGCATGGAGATTTATATGCAATTATATCAGATGCTTGGCATATTCACAGTCATAGTTACTCCTGCCATTTACCCGCGCTTAGTATCATTATGATTTTAGCTGAAGTTCCCGGTGTGGCCTCTAAAAATTTTAAAAGTTTAATCTTTTCAGCCCATGCAACCTCCGGGATACCCACGAGATCCCTAAAAAAATGTCAACAAATTTGGTCCATCCGTTTGTCCAGCTTTTGCTAGAATATAAAAATATACAGGGTGCGTGCGGTGTTCGTAGACCAAATTGAAATCTCTCTAAAGCTGACAAAAAAAGATTTTTATAAAGCTTTTTTTTTAGAAAAAGATGTTTATTTAGTCATAACAAAAATATTTATCTAATAAAGTCGAATTATGCAGCAACGACCTACACCATGCATTTTATGAAGCTAGAGCAGGCACTGACGACTTTTGCGCGAGGTATATCATAAATTCAGTGATAAATAACTGTGTTGTGTTGTAAGGGGTTCTGTTGACAACTTTCTGGACCCAAGACCACACAAAATAATAGAGGGGATTCAAATCTGGGTAGACGCCCTTTTAAAAATACTATACATATATAATTTTCAAAAACCGGTTTTTGATTTTTCTTTACTAAATCCAAAAAAAGATTGTATTAAGCAAGAAATTAAAAGTTACCACATCGGATATTCGGATTACAAGTATCCAATTCTAAAGTTCCCAGCTCTGATTGAATTTGAATTAGCTTATCAATGTATGATTATACAAAGAAAAAAACGACATTTCAAAGTTTATTCAATTTGGTCTAAGAACACCGTTCATACCCTGTATATATGAGCAAAGAGCTTTATTATATATAAAGATAAAATGGCAAATATATATTTTACTATGTAGGTACATACGGTAAGTTTACATGTTGATTCTAGGGTAGAACTTGACTTCCAATTCCAGTTGATATTATTATTGGTTCCAAGATTCAGCAACATGGTTAAATATAATTCCTCCATTCTACAATCCCTGGGATCAGCCTATTAACCATATTTAATGTATATTGTCTAAAAGAGGGAATATAAGTGATTGATATTCATAATGTTGGTAAACACATTCATCTGTATGGTCCCACAGAATAAAAACATTGCTCTCATTTGATGTTTATAAAGGCGTAATAAAATCATACATATTTAGCATCGTGTACAATATTTATATAATTGAATTTTCAATGCCCATCAAATTCATGCTTCTTAGTGAAAAGTCAGTTTGTAAATTTCATTGTTCTAGAAAAGTTTTTGGAATTTATAATTTTATTTTAGTGAAGATTATATAAAAGAAAGAGGGATTTATTATACAACACAGGGGTTAATTTGACTAATGTTTGATTATAGAATTTACTTATAATTTTTGTAGAGTCTATCTACTATTGGAATACGTATTGGAATAAATTAAACAGAACGTTTAACCAACACATCATTTAATACAGGGATTGATTGTAATCTGATACAAGATGATGAACTTGATATACTCAACCCTATATACAAATATACCAATATACACGTCTCCACCTGATTACATGATTATACATAAACTATATAAATAAAAATTCATATGGATTTACATACCTGGGATACAAATATATTCAAGATAATGTGATTTATTAAGAGAAGAAGAGAAACTCTGAAGTTGTTCAGGTTGCGGTTAATTTACATATCTTTAAACTGAGAACCTGAAGAATGTGGTAATGAATTCTGTTTGTTTGAGTAATGAACCCTGATTCTGTTTTTATATACTCACAACTTCATGCTTACCGAACACAATTTAAATATTAAGCATAATGATTAGGTTAAAATATTTAAAAGGTTTTATTTTAAACTTATCAGGTTTAGAAGGTTTCTTGTTAGAGTTCAGATTAAGCCCAAGTTCGAGTAGGGTCCCATCTCCCTCCAATCCACTACTATCGTTAAAAAAGCCGGTTGGCTTCGAATCTACAGGGCTGAGAAATAAAAACCTCACATTAATCTCCTTAACATCGTGTCAGACCTTTAATATATACATAGATATTGTAGGTTCTGTATATATATATCAACAAGTAAGCTCTGTTTGTTTATTTGTCCGATCATAACTAAGGAACCCCTTGACCCATTTGCCTAGATGTTCTTAGCTAGGTTTAGACATGTATTGGGTTGAATTTTTATAAGGAAAGTTTAGATTTCCACGTAAAACTGGGTTTAGAAGGCCCACCATGGTTTCAGTAGAAGTAAATATTTCCATTTACTGATAGCGCCGATTGAAGGATTCACAACTCTGATTGGATAATGAGATAGATAGAAAGATAGATGTCACTGCCATACTATTTCCATTGGTTCAGAATAGACAACAAACACATTACTCAACCCTGATTGGATCAGGCGCTAATGGAATCGGCATACTAGAGTGAAGGTAGTATATCTATACAGTGTACATACAGAAGTAATATCTATTTGTTTGTTTGAGTGTCCACACTCAAGAATTCTGGACCTATTTGCCAAACATTTTGATTGGGAACACGGTAGAACCACGGGAATGTTCTTATAATTTAGTTTGAAAATTTTGAGTTGAGTGGGTTGACGTTTCTATCGAAAATTTTGTTTCTAGACAAAACTTGGTTTCTAAACTAGTATATCTATATATAAAGTAGTAATCCTGTCCGTTTGTTCGGATGTACGATAAAAATTCATGAACCCCGGGCCGATTTGCCTCAAAATTTGATTAGGGAACTCGGTAGAACTACGGAAATGTTCTTAGTTTGGTTTAAAAATTCTATGTTGACTGGGATGACTACAGCAAAAATTTAGTTTCCAGGTCAAGCTGGGTTTCCAAGCTAGTGTCTATATAAAGAATAATGGGCAGATGAGAGTGTAAAAGAAGGAAGGTTTACAATGAACTAGAGCTCCAAGGTATAGGATAAACTACAGATTTAGTCACTAATCCTTATCCAGTAATCTAACACAGGGTTCCGCTCCCCCCCAGGAGACAAGAGTAGTTCAGTTTAATCCAGAGATAATACAAGCTCGCATCATTACCAAACTATGTAGACTAATTTTGATATAATATCCTAGTTCTACAATATATTCTGTTTCTACTAGAGTACACTATAGTTCTGCTGGAGTACACTAGTTCTAGTAGGGTACAATAGTTCTACTAGAGTATACTATTCTTACCAAAGTGCACTCTAGTTCTACTAGAGTATTCTAGTTCTACTAGAGTATGCTATTCTTACCAAAGTGCACTCTAGTTCTACTAGAGTATTCTAGTTCTACTAGAGTACGCTATAGTTCTACTATAGTACACTGGTTCCACTAGAGTACACTATATTTCTACTAAAGTACACTTTAGTTCTACTAGAGTACACTATAGTTCTACTAGAGTACGCCATAGTTCTACTAAAGTACACTATATTTCTACTAGAGTATACTAGTTCTACTATAGTAAGCTATAGTTTTACTAGAGTACACTAGTTCTACTAGAGTATGCTTTTTTTTACTTAAGTACTCTAATTCTACTAGAGTACACTATAGTTCTACTAGAGTATACTAGTTCTACTGGAGTACACTTGTTCTACTAGATTACACTAGTTATACTAGAGTACACCAGTTCTACTAGAGTATGGTATATTTACCAAAGCACACTAGTTCTACCAGAAAACACTATAGTTCTTTTAGAGTTTACTAGTTCTACTAGAGAACACTATAGTTCTATTAGAGAATTCTAGTTCTACTAGAGTACGCTATAGTTCTACTAGACTACACTGTTCTACTAAAGTACACTAGTTCTACTAGAGTGCACTATAGTTCTACTAGAGTATACTAGTTCTACTAGAGTATAATAGTTCTACTAGAGTGTACTAGTTCCACTAGAGTACACTATAGCTCTACTAGAGTATTCTAGTTCTATTAGAGTACGCTATAGTTCTACTAGAGTACGCTATAGTTCTACTAGAGTACACCAGTTCTACTAGAGTATGTTATTCTTACCAAAGTGCACTTTAGTTCTACTAGAGTATTCTAGTTCTACTAGAGTATTCTAGTTCTACTAGAGTACGCTATAGTTCTACTAAAGTACACTTTAGTTCTACTAGAGTACACTATAGTTCTACTAGAGTACGCCATAGTTCTACTAAAGTACACTATATTTCTACTAGAGACTTTAGTTCTACTAGAGTACACTATAGTTCTACTAGAGTACGCCATAGTTCTACTAAAGTACACTATATTTCTACTAGAGTATACTAGTTCTACTATAGTAAGCTATAGTTTTACTAGAGTACACTAGTTCTACTAGAGTATGCTTTTTTTACTTAAGTACTCTAGTTCTACTAGAGTACACTATAGTTCTACTAGAGTATACTAGTTCTACTGGAGTACACTTGTTCTAATAGAGTACACTAGTTATGCTAGAGTACACCAGTTCTACTAGAGTATGCTATTTTTACCAAAGCACACTAGTTCTACCAGAGAACACTATAGTTCTTTTAGAGTTTACTAGTTCTATAAGAGAATTCTAGTACTTCTAGAGTACGCTATAGTTCTACTAGACTACACTGTTCTGCTAAAGTACACTAGTTCTACTAGAGTACACTATAGTTCTACTTGAGTATACTAGTTCTACTAGAATATACTAGTTCTACTAGAGTACACTATAGCTCTACTAGAGTATTCTAGTTCTACTAGAGTATTCTAGTTCTACTAGAGTATTCTAGTTCTATTAGAGTACGCTATAGTTCTACTAGAGTACGCTATAGTTCTACTAGAGTACACTAGTTTTACTAGAGTACACTACAGTTATACTAGAGTCCACTATGGTATTACTAGGGTATAGTTATACTAGAGTAAACTAGTTTTACCAGAGTATATTAGTTCTACTAGAGTATAGTTCTACTAGAGTATACTAGTTTTACCAGAGTATATTAGTTCTACTAGAGTACACTATAGTTTTACTAGANTTACTAGAGTATTTTAGTTCTACTAGAGTATACTAGTGTTACTAGAGTATATTAGTTCTACTAGAGTATACTAGTGTTACTAGAGTATATTTTCTAGTAGAGAACACTAAAGTTCTACCACAGGGTGTCCCACGAAACATGAAAGCTGAAAGCTGTAAGACGACTTGAAGATCATCTTTGATCTTTCAATTTATGACATTCAGTTGTAAACTTTCTTTAACATGTATAATTATTGAAACAATACCATAAAACCCTTCTAGTCCCAAAATAGGGTCGTTCTTTATTGTGCTGTCAATGCGCAGAAATATTGGGAGATTAGTTCAGATTTCAATTTTATTAAATAAAACCAACCATTTTGTAAATTTCAAGACCAGGAGGCATTTTGTAATGATTAATTCTAGAATTTCTGAAATTAGGGTTACAATAAATGCCCCAAATTATTTCAAAAATTAAAAACGTCCATTAAGTCGTTTTGCTACTGTCATGTTCCGTGGGACATCCTGTATTTCTACTAAGAGTCTATCCAAGTATACTAACATAAGGTTATAAATATATTAATTTTGAAAGATTTATATCTTGCTTTCTGTATGATTCGGAGAATATATGTAATTTTATTAACTTTTGTTTGTAGGAAAGTTTATTAAGAAATGACTTGTAGATAATATTTACAGTGCTTATGATCCATTTAATTTTGATGCGGATCCTGGATCCTGGATCCATGCATTGAAAAAAATGGATCCGGATCCGGGTCAAGAACATTTCTTTAAGATTTACTGAATTTTTTTTAACAAAGTAGAATTGTCAAATTCTCTTTTTTTTGCACATTTTTATGCTTCAACTTGATGAACCATTCAGAGATCAAGAAAATTTTATAATCTCTCTTTTTACAACAGATCAAATTAGAGTTTGAGATTAAATTTTTTTTTCTCCAGTTTTAGTTGATATTAGTTTACATAAATATTGTCATGCTGTTTTATTTCAGCCTCCCTGTATTTTTTAACAATGCGTCCACACCCCTGGATATTTGCATGTATTTCTGCACCAGTGATACCGGCATAATATTACAATATTACTTGCAATATGCAAAAATGTTCTTACACACATACATATTCTGTAGTCTGAGTATATATAAGTGCAGTATTTAAAAACTCAAATTAGACTGCGAACTTTTTGTAATTTTTTACCAGATATAATAATCGAATCTTCCATACATAAAGGGTGCAACCCATAAATCTTAACATGAAAAAAATCATTTACGATTACTAGATTTACGATTTTTTTTGTCGTCCGATGCTTTCTATTTTTCCATTTGACAAAAAAATATGACAAATATTCAAAAATAAAATCTGTCTGTTAACTAAAAATAATAAGATATGAATTATTTGATAAAAATAAAGTTTATATTTAAAATATTTTCTTAGTGGTCCCCATTTGCTGCCATGCAAAGAATTGGTCTATTTCTGGCACCTTTTCAGTCTTGTTCAATTTTAATGACATTTTTTTCCTCCATGGAAAATTAAAATGACTTTATCCTTTCTAGCTCTAGAAAACGAAAATAAATAATTACTTAACTATGGTTTTCTAATTATTTAATTAAAATATATTCATACAGAGATAACCAGAAAACTCTGAAATCTGAAGACGACTTTTATAATCAAGTCATAACTTTAAAAAACAAATGAGCATGAGACACAGGCATTGTGCGGTGTAAACAGACCCATTTCTCTCAACCTGGGATTTAATAAGTGTCTAGTAAATCTATTTGCTTTGTAACTACATCAAATATACTGAAGTATTGCTATAATGTCGTAATTTTATTCCAGTGTTTTCTCGTTATCACAGTAGCATAAGGGAGTTGAGTATTTGCAACAAACTCTGATTATCAAATCCCTATAGATTTTCAACCAGTTGATGTACACATTAGGTTATTTAATGTACCAACAGAGAAATCATAATCCGTAACACAGAAGGCCTACGATCTACAGTCTATGGATATAGGGATTTGAAAGTTCGAGTTTTTGTGTTTCTCAATAAATTTTGATTTCCTAAGTTCACTGAGAGATTTTTGAATATATTCGAAATAGTTTTACAAAAAATAGAAGTATCAGACGAAAAAAAAGATACATTAACAAAATTCAAAACTAAATACTGCATTCTTCTTCCGAACTTGAGGGGTAATAATTAATAACCATTTATCCCGTTTCAGGAAATAACAACATGGTATTTCAAAAGAATCGCACCTTTCGATCTTCTCGTCTTAAAAGAAAAATTGGAAATTTTATTTAACAAATTGAAAATCGGTAAAGATAAGATGTTATACGCTTACCCTTATATTTTTAAAATAGTTAAAATTTTTTTTTTAGTCCTCTCACGTCTTGTTCTCTGACGAGTTTTAATGGCAGTGAAAGGTTCGGTCAACATCTGACTTTTTTAGTAAAGGAATTGAGTCTTTGTCACAAACTCTGATTTTCTGATTCATATATCTTCACAACCCAAAATTGTAGACCTTAAATATTTCAAACTATGAATTCTGTTTGATTAGATAATTTAAGTTTGAAATATCAACGGTTTACACCATCAAGTTCCAGAGATACAGGAATTAGAAAATTTTAATCTGTGACAAAGACTCACTTCCTTTATTTTTAAATAAGAAATCTGACTGATGTTGTGTCCATTTACATTGCCAATCAATAAATATGCCCTTTCCTTACTTAACTTTGAATGTATGGATTAAAGTCCTAAAGTTGCTCTGTATCCTCGCAATTAAAAGAAGAAAATATTATATAGATTATCTACTTTATTTAAATAATTAATGCATAGCATAGAATGCCCTGGGCGATCAATATAACAGGGTAACACATAAGGGAAATAAAATCAGTCAATCTACACAAATTTGTTATGATAAATCAGCAGTACAGGGAGCGGTTCTGGAAACCTGTCGTGTATAAAAAATGTCACTATAGTTAAGTTTATTTTCTGTACGGTGATATTTATACAAAAAATTTGTGAGGTTTTTGGTTTAAAGCAGTGTGATTTCTTGTTAAATATAAAATGACATAAAAGAATCCAGAGTAATGTTGTATCGACGGATATCTTAGAAACTGGGTTTCAAGACTCATCTCCCTGCTCTCCTTGTTCACTAGAGATTTCATTCATCAGAATTTAAAAAAAGCGAAATAAGCAAAATAAACCAAAATTTTTATAAATTCAAAACCAAATTATAAGAATAGATGATAAAGCATGAAAAGTGACTCCTATAAATATTACATGAAACTTAAGTGATTTTACATACAAAGAAAGATTCATTATTACATTGTGAAGAAAAAACATATTTAAAAGCAACATAACAAAGTTAAGCATAAAATATCAAGAACAAAATATGTAAATTTTGATTGATAACGAAACATAAACTTTATTTTATTCAAGTAAAACTGCACAGACTCGTATTTATCTGTATCTGTACGAATGAATAAATGAATGAATAACAAGTGCCCCCCTCCCCCGTAACTATTGTAAATTCTTCAAGAATTAATATTCTGACAATGTGTTTAAAAGTAACTAAGTGAAACAAGAAAAGTGGTTATATCTGCCTGGGTCATTAGTTCAGTAGTTCGATGTACTGTTTACTGAGTACAGAGCCCAAAACTTAAAACAGGGTATCGTTATGAAAACCAGTTTTAAACCCCAGGTTTCACGAATGGGGTTAGGCAGTTTTGTGATAATAAATATTTGTGTTATGAAATAATACTTTATTTAGTTTCGTCATATTCTCCATTTTTTCGAATCTCTTAAATCAAAATCTACACAAATGTTAAGACCCCAAAAAGGAAACTCGAGTTTCATTCAACGATACTCTTAAAAATTTCAGGCTCAGATTTTCTGTGTGCAGTGTACCAAGTACAATGTACGTATTTAAAAAATGTCCTAATTATTTCATCACTCATATGGAACTGTGAGTTACCAAAGTATTGAGGAAAATGTTAAAAGACTAAAAATATTTTAAATCTTCTCCAACGAGAAACTATTCCCTAACCTTTACAGATTGATCTCCCAAGAAGGGAAATCTATTTTTATCACTAAATGTTGACATCACTTAATCCTGATTCCTATTTACAGATTCTCTCTGTGCCAGATCCACTTCCGGTTGGTATGATCGAACCTATGAGTTAACCATTGGGATTCTAGGAAATGATATCGTTCCACGCTAAGGAATAGAGGCTTTCCTCTCCTGAAATATCGAATACAATATTTAACCATTTTTTTACTGTATTTGAACTTTCGAAGGAAACAAATTGCATGAAGCACTTAAGGAAGAGCTTGCAAATTAAGGTTAATTTTAAAAAAAATATTAATTAGTGCTGGGTACTTTTCTACTCCTCATAGGTTTACAACCTGATATGGCAGATATTTGATATTTCTAACAAGCAGATAGAAAAAATAACCAACGTTTTAAAAACTCAAAAGCTTGTACACCATCAGGTTGCAAAGATGTAGTTAAAATTGGAAAGGCAAGGAATGAGTTTCTTCAGAATTTACAATCATTGTTTGTTGAAAACTTACTTGAGTTCTCTGTCCTCCTCTCCGTATGAATCTAGATATATAGATCCCCAAATACAAGCTCGCTTCCCACGGATAACAACAATAGTTGCTGAATTGACCGCCAGGTAGGGTGCTGTCCCCGCCCCACATTCAACACTATGTCTCACGGCTTCAAAATTACCTAAATATAAATTTTTAATAGTTATCAATGATAAATTTAAATGAAAAACTAAGGATTATAATTGAATTAAACGAAAAAGATATTTAACCAATTTGAATTAAATGCAAAGCTAATTATAACAGATAAGAATCGAATGAGTAATGAGCCCAACCAAAGCTCTGGCCTAACCTGAAGCTAAGAATTTACAACAGCTTTCCTTGAGACAGACCATAGCTCCGCAGAGTAGACAGATAGAAGGATCCTTAGGAACCTTCATACAGTTCGGACACACGCGCTTATAGTAGAACTAAAATATACAGTATTAATATAAACGTAGAGCTCAAAGCTAGGATAGAACAAAATCACCATCATTATCGTGGAACAAATGCTTAGAGATAATACAGAATAATTATGGAAAACGAAATACTAAAATAATCGTACCTGGAAAATTGAATCGTAGTTTTTAGGAAGCCTTAGTAGTTGTGGTTGCTTCCAAGAGCTGTTAACAAGGATGAGTCTCCGAGCAGAAAGATACGAGAGTTGGGCAAACTCTCCAATCTCTCTACACCAGGTGTAGCACAGGTTAGCTGGAGCAGTTAACCAACCCAGACATGGCCCCGAGGATACACGTCCACTGATATCTATATCTGCCATTCCTAGGTGCTGTGCTAACCGTGTAAACTCCCAGTCCTCCTCCCAGATATCCGGGATCGTGTCGTTGTATAGATAATGACGAAGTAGAGACGCAATTCTCATGTAGTTCAGACACTCTGCTTGTACATAACCCTGGAGTGATACATCTGCACTCAACCTTGTAGCTGTACTGTGTCGGGGATCATCGACATTGTCATCAAATATTCGAGACAATTCTAAAACAGAGCAAACTAAACCTATACCCAGGAGAACCGTGTCAACCTTCACATAGGACGGTGTCTCATTTTGACTCACTTTCCTGTTCCATTCATCCCGGAGTTGTGCTCTAAGTTCTGGAGGAAGCCTACAGGCAACCTTGAGACAAGCCTGCATCCAACACAGATTGTAGAGTTGACGGACAATAGAGACGAAGAACATTTTATCCATCTGAAGAGGGAGGATCAGTGTGAAATGAAGAAGTAGGGTTGAAGGATCCTTTAACAAGATTGGAACCTCATTCTTGCGCACCATGAGACTACGCTCCTCCTCATTCTGCCAGAGTCCTGTGATTTGGCACCAATCCGTGACCATTGATTTAGGAAACCTGATTTTCATATGAATTGCTAAAACTTGAAGGAGAGGCAAGAAACACGTCCTAGGTCTGAAGGAGGAGGGGAGTGGAGAGTTTAGAATGGTTTTTGCTGTGAGCAGTGTTCCTCCTCTGGAAACTAGATCCAGCTCCAGGTTGGTTCTTGCAATACTAGAGACAAACATAACAATAGCATGAACAGAATCCAGATGATGATACTGAGGATAAGTTGCTTTAGTCAGACTCTCCATGATCTGATTCATCATACTGTACATATTAGATTGATTTATCATAGGTTTAGTTGGCATCTTTAAAATATCCGTGAGCTCACGACCTATCGAGACAGGACATTGTGATTTAGCTTTTAGAAACTCCTTGTCTGGTGGGATAGGAAGAACTCCGTTGGCTAGCTGCCTGCACATGGGACACATATACTCACCCTTCTCCACCATTAGAACTAATGATGCCTGGGAGTTTGCAGTATTCTTCAAGCTTTCCATGTAGCTTTGCTGACAGTCAAGGTGTACATGATGTCCACAGGACTGGACGGATACTCCGCCCTGCCAACCAGAGTTCACGGAGAGAAGGTAAGACGTAGGGTCAAAATGTCTCATCAACTCTTCAAGTCTGGATTCATATTCAGTTGATAAACTATCATCTACCGCTAGCTTCGAACGATCTTCCTCCCGAACGGGTAGGCTGAGATGCTCGTTATTATTGTGCTTGTGTCCTAAAACTGACGTAGCTTGCATGAGAACAACGAGGCCAATAGGTTTATCTAGAGTACTAGCCTGAGTCTGGTGACAATGCACACAATCGTATTCATTGCAAACTGTCGAGGTTTCATGATCAGAATCTTTATCAGTGATGTCCTCGGTCTCTTCATTCTTCCGCATAAACCGTTTCTGACGTTCAGCAAAATCCTCCATCATCTTGGCTTGACGCTCCTTGGCTCGTCGCTTCCTAGCCTCAATCTCGTCTCTTTCTTGTTCCAGATCTTCCATTGAATCTTTGGCGTGCTGAACCGGCCAGAGTTGAGCCCGTATATGTTTCACAAAATGTTCACATGCTGAATCTAGATCACAAATTTTATCTAACACTTTCTCAACAAAAAAACATGCGTCACCGATTCTAGATTCTGCGTACTCCGGAGTAAGCGTATGAGCAAGGCTGGGAACTTTACCACGCTCTGGTTTAGGTGTGTAGGAGTCCGGTTTCCCAGACAATTTAGAATGAAGTTTAACAAGTAAACTAATGATGCTTTCATTAATATTGACCACCGATCTATGAGCATTGCTTGATAGTTGTTGTTGGCTGTGAAAGGCCGGATCTGGTCTGGGTATGAGTCCTAGTGCACCAACCTCTTCATCCTCATCCATAGGGAGCTCAAGGAGAGCTCTTGAAAGATCGACAGTTCCATCGTTTTTAGCTCTTGATGACTGTAAGACGACACTAGTTATGTGTTCCATGGTTCCTGACGGGAAGGGTAGAAGAGCATTACTACTACTAGGAGACATTGTTATAGCTGAGTGTTGACTACTTTGTAACCTGGGTGGAGATGAACTGTCATGAACGTCGCTAGTTGGAGTTTCAACAAAGTACGGTGTGGTTTCACTGTCCGAGTTTGAACCTGTATCCGACACCTGATCCACCTCCATACTGGTGTTGGGGTCGGAGACATGGTTGGTGAACAGGGCGGTCACAGTATGTCGTAGGTTGGCAGACAACCAGTTAGTTGGAAACCAGGACTCATAATCTAGATCTAGAGGTTCGTGAACTATCAACCAGGGGGTAGAAACTGCCAATTCCTGAGAATAAAATTAACAATGGATGTTTTTAGTTACCTGATTTTTATATTTATATATTAATACTATTAGGTACTTTCCTCAATCATATCATTGATATGTATCAGGGATATATTATGATAATCTTAAAATAATATTGATGTATTCTTTAACGAAGGCCGCTAGCCTGAGTTAAAGAAGGCTTCAAGATTATTTTATCGAACGCACAGAACCTTTTATTATCTGTAGAGATTTAAAAACTTGAATTACTTGGAATATAGATGTTTGGAGTTAAGTAAATATGTAAGAGAAAGTGAAATATTTACCTTGCCCGAATAATCAGTCTGAGGGAAGGAAAGGGCGAGCTCCAATAGGAACACGGTTAAAGATAGTATCTGTTCACTACACTCCTTCTTCTCACCAGAAGAACCAACTCCATAAACTCCCTTGTACAGCAGGTTGAAGATTAGTCCATGAGCAAACCTTGAGTGTAAAATAGTCCGTGGATCGGTAAAGCTAGGATCACAGGCAGTTGGTAGTCTCCAGGGAGGCCACAGGGTTCCATTCTTCTCTCCGGAGTCGGAATTAACCTTTCCGTTCTTCTGTGAGCTGAAATAATAAAATACATTAGTAAATTCTTTAGTCTCTTAAAATTTAATTTTTACGGAACTAAGAAAAATCTTACTAAGCTATGAATCTGTCCAGAGAGTTCTGGAACTCTCTCCTGTGTACTGCTCTGAGTAGAACATATATAGGATCATACATAGTCTCCCAGATCTCAGGTTTAGGTACATATAAACCCTGCTGCATCACACCGCCAGGTTCAAACTGTGGTTCTCGAAAGCTTCCGACTTCGGAGAGAAACGACTCGAAATCGTCCGGAACTCCGTTCCCGTTTTTCTCCGGCATTTGTTCTGATAAAGACGAATGTGTCCTATCGTCCATAAATAGTAAAGTCGCCAATTCTAACCTTGTCAAATCCTAAAACAGATTTAGTTAAAGTTCATTAGTTCATTTTCATCTTCTTCCTAATGCCCTTAAAATAAGACAAGTTGGTAGTATTTAACCCTGCACAATTATAATTTGAGCAATGGAACTTATTTACCAAACTCTTATGCCTTTAACTTTGGAACCTGTAAACTTTTCATTTTTTAACCTTTGATCATTTGATAAAGCAGAATGGAAAGATATAAGGATTAAAAAAAATGAGAAGAGTAATCAGTTTCTTTATACAGTTTCGGTGAATATATTTCAATGTTATGAATGATAGAGTTTCACTTTATTCGAGGGGTTGAATTTAAATTGAAAAAAAATAGAATATGGTGTAACAAACACTGAATATTTCAATTATATTGTACTTTATTGAAATAATAAAATAATATTGAGCAGAATTGTGTAAATAAAACCAACGCATCTGAATTATTTCTTGACTTGATGCAAAATTAAAAACAGATCGTGACAATTTAAATCATTTCCTCTTTAGGCAAGGTTTGAATTAATTATAGACTATATTTTATAAAGTATATTTTATTGTTACCTCCCCCCATTGTTAAATTGCATGCCAAATAAAAACGAAACTTATTATTATGATATTTTGCCCAACCTGCTCTGAGAGTCCTAGGTTGGTTCTGAGTGTGAGAAGAGAAACTAGGAATATCAGAGCTGACTCCATCATAGGACCCTCCTGCTCCTAGTTTATAATTACAATTAGTATCAATAATAAATGTTCATGTTTTACTTTGTATGTATTTAGTATGTGTATGTAAGTAGAAGTGGGGATAGGAGTTGTTTGCGTTCTACTGTGACGTATTATAACAGCTTAAACTTGTTTGCGGGGAAACAAACAATAGCAAATTCATATTTACTATTTTTGTTATCTACTGTGACGTATTATAACAGCTTAAACTTGTTTGCGGGGAAACAAACAATAGCAAATTCATATTTACTATTTTTGTTATTATTTACCTTTTAAACTTATTCATGAATTGTATGCGTGAGTAAAATGTTAACAAACCCTCTCCCATTTCTGTACTTTTCTCACATGCATTGATTAAATTTATAGACGTTCTTTGTATGGTTTAAATTAATCAGTATTCCCGACAAACCTGTTCTGCAAGATTGAGAGGTTCGGGTTCCTTCTCCGCAGCCAATGAGAGCCAGGGCCGAACATGAAACCGTTCCAGGATAGTTTTCAGGAACACAGAGGGATCAAGGCGGGTAGAACAGATCTGGAGAAGGAATATATCTGGGTCTGCCATGGAGTTGGAAAAGTGACATTGTATGTACGTCATAGCTTGTCCTCGAATCTGTAGTCCGTTTCTAACCCACAAATGGTTCATGATCTCGTAGAACGCAACCTAAATAAAAAATTTCAATAAATACTTAAACCAATAAATATCAAATCTCAAATGTTCTGGTCAGATTTGTTGATAATAATAGTCAAACATCTTGATCTATTGTTTTCTTTCTCTCGCTGAATTCAACCAAAATGTTGTTTTGTTTATTGAATTTGATTGATTGATTGATGGCAAACAGGGTTTTCTATACCTGTACTCCCAGGGGATGCATCATCATTAGATGAAGGGTTTCCTTGTCAGGGAGCAGATCATCAAGAGAGAATCCTTGATACTTAACAGCCTAAATATTCAAACATCTTATCAATTAATCTTTCTAAAAAAAGTTTTTAACTAAGAAAAAATAACAATGGTCGTTATAAATTTTTTCCTCTCTTCTTTTTTGATTTGAATATTTTCAGAAATTTGACAAGCCCGTTTCTAGTTTTCTATACTACCCTTTCAATTTCCTTGCAGCATTTAATAATAAATCAACAAAAATATCCCTATCCGAGTACTAGAACTGAATCATGAATAATGTTTAAACCTGTCTAAGAAAAACTGCAAAGTATCGATGGAGAGGAAGATGAAATGACATCTTGAGACGGTCTAACTGATCAGGACGAAGGAAGTAGATTGCATCAAACCAGTTTTTGATTGCACCAAGACAGTGTTTAATCACGTTGGTTGTAAGATGCCTGCTGGACGCGTCCTTTAGGTGGGAGACAAGGGACCACATGGGGGAGGAGGCAGCTTCTAACTCAGCAGAAAATGCCGCGTAGTAAGTATTCGGTTCAAACTCAATATGGGCTTTCATCTCACGATTGTTTACATTCATCCCCTGGAACATGGGCAGGAAATCAAACCACATCGCGAGCTGTTTCTCATCCTCCATAAACTTGTAGGCGATGGAGGGGTGAGAGAGAACATTGTTGAGGTCAGATACTAACGGCCAGTAGCAGTGATCCTTCATAACATGCTCCCCACAGTCAACAATCTCGTGATAGTTTTGCTGAACGTCCCCGAGGGTGTTCAGGGTTAACACGGTGGACATCATGTTCTTGATGGAGAACACGATGATGTGAACAAGATGAAGATCCTCTGTCATCTGTAGAGTGAGAGCCTCGTTGCTGAACAGCTGGACTGAGACGTGGATAACTCTAAATATTAAAAATGGGTATAACAAAAATAAGTAAATTCATCTCTATTGAGGGAATTTACCAATGTTTATAATTTAGGTGGGGGAGGGGGGGATGTTTGTTTATTTCAACCAGTGAAGTAAGAACTGCTCAGAATTCAGTTTTTAGTAAATAAACAACAGTAAATTCACTCTGCCTAGGAAATTCTTACAATTGTTTATGATTAGTTCTTATTTTGATTGAACTAGTTTTTAGCATTCCTAATATGTTACTTATAAAGTTAAAGGCAACCTTCCACCTTAGTTCTACATTGGAATTTACGATGTTAAATTTAAAACAGTTGGCCTTCTTTTCAAAACAGACATCATAATTGAGAAATAAGTATGGTAAAATAATAAATTAATTGTAACCGTCATTTATGTCAATAAACTAAATTATATTGTAGAGAAAAAATATTTTAAAACGTGGTTATTAAGGTTATGTAAGTTTAGATTCGTTTTTACAAACCTGTTGGACAAGGTCTCAGATATCCCGGATTTGTCCAACATGGTGGACATCCTGGAGTAATGCAAGACGAAGGCCCTGGTAAACAACTCCTTATATTTCTGGTCAGGAAGCATGTTTAGGAGCAAGCATACGAGTTTCTGGGGAAACTCGTATCTGACGGTCCAGAAGAGTAACTCCTCCAGGAAGGTTGTATGAACAAGACTGGAGTTAAGCGCAGGACACTCACAGAACTTCTTGGATGGATCAGGACTAGGCAATCCAGAAACTGCCGCGTTATATTTATCCGAGGATTTACGCATATAGTTTGCGTACTCGGAGTCGTCTTTTAATATGTTTTGAGTTAAACTCGTGTAAATTTTGCTATTAACAAGACAGCCGATAATCACGTGTCTCATTGCTGAACCCATCTCACAGAAATCATGAAGAAGAGTAAGAAACCCGTCAGCGTCCTCAAGCGATATATTTTGCCGAGAGTTCGGGTTCTCCGTTAAGTTGACACTTTTCTCCCGAAGATGTTGAACCAGTCGGAGAATAAGCTTAGGAAGCATATTCTCCGCTACACATAGCAATTCATCAGGAGGACCAGCAACATGTTTATCAGAACAACGACCATGCTGAAATTATATTTATCATTCACGTGATTGTCAGTGTTGCTTGGGTTAAACTGTCCAAAAGACCAAATCTAAAGGTATTATTATTGGTGACTATCAGCTTTTATAATGAGGCGATCAAACTTTATCAGTAACATTTTTTGGACTGGTTAAATTTTGTGATAGCTTAAACCCCTCTCCACGGTACATTTTAAATTACGATATTCTTTGAACAATAATCTCACATTAAAAAGGCATTTTTGTATCTAATTGAAATTGATGCCGTGGGGACTCAGTATTTCTAAAGCATTGTGCATGTGCATGTGCGCGTGCATGTGCATGGACATATAAACACTCAACCGACTCCTGCACAGTCCCCAATAAAAATTAATTAGTACTCTACAAATAATTGTATTTCAAGCATATGTTTATTTTAAGTATGCCGCCATTAATACTTCTTTTATGTGCATTGTGACGGTTTGTATTATGATTATAATTGAAATTTGAGAACAATTCTGTTTTACACTAATTTCAAGGATAAATATTCCCGACAACTTTTGATTTGGTTAGAAAAGGAAACAATTTGTGGAGCAAAAAAGGAACAAAAAGTGTCAAACCTAAAAATAACTGAAAAAAATAAGACACATTTTATAGTTTTTCCTTTAGCCCATGTCTTAGGGGAAAGAATGAGTTTGAAACTATATCTGTAGAGTGTGGACCACTGGAAAAAGCGATAAAAAACGTAATTTTAAATTCCAAAATTTATGTATAGAATGTCCGATGCACAACGGTGCCCTAAAAAGACTTTGTCTGATCAAAAAAAGTTGAGAATTTCATTTTCTTTTTTTAAAATTAGTTATCTTAAAATATGGTTTCTCTGTAAAAGTAACTTGCGAAGTTCTTGCTACAACCTTTCATGCCAGATAAACGTCGATATCTTTAAACATTATTAATCAGATAACGTTTAAAAGTGTACCACTGTGAGTCGGACATGGCCTTATTTGAATGAAGTCACTTGAAATGACAAGAACAGTCCCTTTCTTTACCTTTGAGCAGAACCCTGATGTTCTCATCACAGATGCATCACCGCAATCACAAGCTCCTCCAGCCTGGGACTTGAACATGTTGTAGTCATGCCCCTCAGCTATATGATTCCCACTGTGGAAACAATCCCGGCACAGAGACATACACTACATTCATGTTTATAGTTAGATATACTAGATACATACACTACATTCATGTTTATAGTTAGATATACTTGAGACATACACTAAATTCATGTTTATAGTTAGATATACTAGATACATACACTACATTTATGTTTATAGTTAGATATACTTGATACATACACTACATTAATGTTTATAGTTAGATATACTTGACACATACACTACATTAATTTTATATTTAGATATACTAGATACATACACTACATTCATGTTTATAGTTAGATATACTTGACACATACACTACATTTATGTTTATAGTTAGATATACTAGATACATACACTACATTCATGTTTATAGTTAGATATACTTGATACATACACTACATTTATGTTTATAGTTAGATATACTTGATACATACACTAAATTCATATTTATAGTTAGATATACAAGATACATACACTACATTCATGTTTATAGTTAGATATACATGATATATACACTACATTCGTGTTTATAGTTAGATATACTTGATACATACACTACATTAATGTTTATAGTTAGATATACTTGATACATACACTACATTTATGTTTATAGTTAGATATACTAGATACATACACTGCATTCATGTTTATAGTTAGATATACTTGATACATACACTACATTAATGTTATTAGTTAGATATGCTATTTACATACACTACATTCATACTTAAAGTTGGATATACTAGATATACTAGATACATACACTGCATTCAAGAAAAGTACTACACAAGTTTGTATGTTTGCGTACTGACCTGTGATATTCTACATGTACTGCATCTATAAGCAACAAAGTTAGCAGTCCACACTAACCCGCACATATTAGTGTTGTTATATTCTTGCACTAAAAACAAGATTGAATTAATATAGAGTAAGCAAGATAAAATTCTCTAAACGTACCACATGTTCAAATACCTTACTTTGTTGTTGCTAAAATTTTACAGACGTCAGAGAGCTTCAGGAGTCCGTCCTAGTATACGATTTTTGGACCCCCTCCCGCTTCATTTCAATTTTGTACATGACCACTTTTATATTCGGGTTTAGGTTATGCTGTGCCACTTTCTGGGCCGAGCGCTGCGGCTAGGACAGGCTAGGGGGCCGGGCGCTGTGGCCACATGGTCAACTATATCCATGTCTTACATATAAGATCCATGTACAAAATTGATAGGAGAGGGAAGGGGGGTGTCCAAAACTCGTATATTAGGAAATTACCAGCTTTAACTTGATACCAGTTACTAAAAACTTTCAAAATTTCTTTTAAAAAGTATAGACAGTTATAATTGCGTAGAACAGAACTATGCGATATTACCTTTTGTAGAGAAATCCTCAGGTTTCTGGCCTCCCCCAACCAACCATCTACACCAATCTATCGTCTCACTATCTCCTATAGCGTTAGAAGGATGGAGTAGGTAGTCTAGCAGTGCCTGGAGATGGGCCGGAGGTTGAGTTACCGCCGAAGGAAGTCCTGAACTAGTTCCTGCTGCCTTGTTTGCCATGCACTCAGCCTGGACAAACGCTGCAGCCCCTGACTTCCCTTTACGGATCAACGTTTCCGCGTTAGTCATTTTGATCACTATTTTTTCTTCTTATGAATTTTAATCGTCCTGTTTAAAACAACTCTTAGACTCCATCTTTAACTCGCGTTTGATCTAAAAAAAAGTAATTGTTTATCAAATGCATCGAGATTTCCTCTCTCTTTGTGAAAAGAAAGTTTACGCGAACAAGAGACGTATTGAGAAAAAAATGAGAATTCATATGAACTAAAGGAATCTGTATGATTTAATAAACTAATTTTATCACATGTTGATGATGAAACAACGCGTTAACTATTGAATATTCGACCAACCTGCCCTTGGACGTAAATGACCTCGAACTCAAGCTTTACCTTCACAAGTGTTCTGAAAGTAGCGCGGCATTATATTAAATTAACCTGCCTTCTCGGCTCTATCTTTAGACGGGTCTGAGGCCCTGTACAAGGACGACATTATTATTCCAGGCAACAGCTTAAAGCTGTTGTTATCAGTTCGCAGTTTATCGTTTTCTTATTTTTCTAAACTATAAAGAAAATATAGCTTGTCTTTGATCATTCGAACTGTAAATTAACAGGTTTGAATCAGTCGTTTTCACGCTTTGATATAAATATACTCTATATAAAATATATTATATATGAAGCTAAGCTGCGAATTTTCTCAAAGCTGCCATGATAGGTTGAAATGTTTCAGAAAATCAGTGCCTAGACGATGTGAGGTGTTTACCATTTATGAAAAACAGATGATTTTAGTATTTCATATTTAAGATGCTCAAGATGCTCGCCTTGCATACAGAAATAAACGTTAATCAACCAATCAACCTACAAAGCAGTTTCTAGGACTTCGTAGATCAATTTCAATTTCATGGTTTCCAGTATATCTAGATGTTACAAATACATAATCTAGGAGTTTAAAATGAGTTTCAAAGACGTGCTGAACTTCAATATCGGAGTACTGGGCCATGTGGATTCTGGAAAAACAAGCATCTCAAAGGTTTTAATTAGTTTTCGTTAATTTGCCATTTTTGGTAATTTCATGTGGCCTCAGCGGGTCCGTCCTAGTATACGACTTTTGGACCCCCTCCCTCTCCCAAAATGACCACTTATTTTTCAGCAAAAATATTATTATTTCTTTTTTATTATTACAGGGTTAGGTTAGGACAATTTCTGGGCCAAGCGCTGCGGCTTGGACAGGCTAGGGGGCCGAGTGCTGCGGCTAGGACATACTAAAGGGGGGTGTCCATAAATCGTTCTCTAGGACAGACCCCCATTTTTTATTAATGTCGATGAAAAATTATCATATTAAAAGTATCGTTTTAATTTAGGCTCTGTCTACTATTGCTTCAACTGCAGCTTTTGATAAGGTATTTTATACTACAAACAACTCTGTTGTTTTTTCAAATTAGGGTTTTAAAATCTCAAATTTTAATCCGTTTTAGATTTAGAATAGAATAATACTTATTTGTTATTTTTGTTTAAGTAGCCATAATTTCTTCGTACTTCAGAAAACTAAAAGTTTCACGGATTTTTCTGTTAAAATTGACGGAGTTCAATCAACAAATTTAGAATCGACCCTATTTCTTGGTACAGTTGTCTTTTTGAGATCAGCACTAAACTTTCCCTGGGTTACCACAAAAACTTAGGACCCAATCGACTCATGGCCGTTAGGAACTTTTTTTAGTGATTCAGTAATTCTAAAATTATAGCATAATTTACTCTGAAATCCATGTTTTTTGTTTTAGAATCCTGAATCCCGAGAGCGGGGAATAACCCTAGATCTAGGGTTTAGTTCCTTCTGTCTGGATCCCCCCAAACATATTGAAGCCAAGGGATACAATAAACTTCAGATCACATTAGTGGACTGTCCTGGACATGCCTCCCTCATCAAAACTATTATTGGTGGAGCACAGATCATCAATATGATGATGCTTGTCATTGACGTCACCAAGGGGATGCAGACCCAGACCGCGGAGTGTCTTGTTATTGGACAGATCACCTCAGATCGCATGCTGATTGTTTTGAATAAGACGGATATGCTTCCTGTTGAAAAACGACAGCTGATGATCGATAAAATGAAGAAAAAGTTGAGACTAACTCTACAGTCAACTAAGGTTTGTTTTCCTTTATTATATAATAGCTGAAGTGCCCGGCTTTGCCCGTGGAATAAAAAATGATTTAAAAAATGTGATTTTTTTTAGGCCTTTGTTAAACCTAGGGTAGCCATGGGTGCCCTCAAAAATTTCAGCCCATTCGGTCCAGCTGTTAGGCCAGCTATAGCTAACATATATACATACAAATCTACTCGTATATCTATCTAATAAAGCTCTTCGCTTATATATATAAATATATTTGTATCTTTGTTAGCTATTGCTGATTTTTTAAGAAAACCCGTGGGTACCCTTGGGGAAACAAAGGCAGACAAAAATTCTAAATTTTTTCCCCTCTTAAATCGATTTTTTTCAAAATTTCAAAATTTAAAAAAATGTTTCTAAAATTCCACGGGCAACGCCGGGCACTTCAGCGAATAGATTTATTATATAGATTGAATAAAAAAACTATTCTTATTTGAATAGATTTTTTTACGACAATCATTCACAGCTTTATTTTTTTTCTTCTAGTTTATAGATGCGGAAATTATATCTGTATCTGCTAAACCTGGAGGCCCAGAGTCAAGTTCTGAACCCGAGGGACTAGAGACCCTGATAAATACAATCCGAGCTCAATCTTACATTCCGGAGAAGATATTAGGAGGTCCTGCTCTCTTCTCAGTAGACCACTGCTTCTCAATCAAAGGTTAGATCCTTTAAAAAATTCATTAGCTGCTAAATCAGAGGCCTACTAAACGAAAGAGAATTTTATTTATTTGTTTTAACTTTATTATTTATTTTTAATTAAATGATAGTTTTAAATATTTATATGATATCAGATGAAAATATTTTGATATCTCTATATTAATTCTTCTCTTTCTTCTTGTTCATCTTTCATACATCTTTCAATCATATAATGTCTAATTTTAAAAAAAGGGATGTTCTTGTAAATTAGCATTTTTACAAGAAGGACTATTTTTTAAAAGATCTTGTTTTTTCTGAGCCCTGCATTCATTTTGAGTTAACTGTCTGGTTTTCTTTTCTTGAAAGGCTGACCAGGCAATTTGTAGTATTTAATGTCAGCTCTGAATTTATTGCTTGCTCATGTTTGCTAGGGTTGGCTTTACACATTTTTTTTAGATCATTTAACTTCAGGAAGATTTTTTGAAGGGAGGGGGGTGGGACGTCTCCCATCCTGTTTTTGTCTTTATTAACTATCAATAAAAAAAAGGATTGTGTAAAGCTGAAAACATCTCTTCTAATTTTCCTGTTCTTTATTTTCTTGTTTATCTCGTTTGTTTTTGCTTTTTAAGACCTTTCCAAATAGTCCTTTTAACATCCGAGTCGTGGAAAAGGTAGAGGAGAGAGATTAGGAGATTTGTAGGAAGAAGGGTATAGGGGATTGCTCCCTGTGTTCCTTCATTTTATACTGTTTCCCAGTAAGGGGAATAATAAGGACACTCATAACTTCACCCGTTATGCAAAATGAGGAGTTGTAAGCCCTGTAAAGCCCTATTGAGGGGAATCTTCTTCAGCAGTCCATTCCTCACAGCCGGTTGAGTAAAAAACTTATCATTGTGCATGTAAACCCATCAGGGGCTATATTTTATTTATTTTATGATTTCAGGACAAGGAACCGTAATGACGGGAACAGTTCTCCAGGGAACTATCAAGGTTGGAGATACAATAGAAATCCCCTCCCTCGGTGTAACCAAGAAGGTGAAATCTATCCAGATGTTCCGGAAAGGAGTGGACCTAGTTACACACGGAGATAGAGCTGGAGTTTGTGTTACTCAGTTTGATCCGTCATTACTTGAACGAGGACTGATCTGTACTCCGGGTTCTACTCCTATATCCTCGGCAGTTATAATAGATCTTAATGGGATCCCTTACTTCAAGGGTGAGGTGAAATCAGGAGCTAAATTTCACATCAGCCTGGGACATGAAACTGTAATGGCTAAAGTGACGATATTTTCTAAAAAATCCGAAGGAATATTCGATTTTTCCGAGGAGCACAGGTTCGAGGAAGTATTTTCTAAGGAGGACGGATCCCTGAGTAGATTTCTGCTAGTTGAGTTTGAGCGACCTGTTCCTGTTGTTCCTAACTCTATTCTAATTGGCTCTAAACTAGACTCAGATATTAATTCAAACCTCTGCCGTTTAGCTTTCCATGGAACTGTTGTCTGGTTGGCCACAAGTAAGGACTACTTAAAGTCTGAGTTAAAGAATTTAAAGATTTACAAGGAGAAGTCTAGAGAGGGTATAGTTGAACGAGCTTCTAATGAATACGAAGTAATCGTTAAAGATCTCGTACGGAAGGAAACAAACGTGGAACTGTTTACAGGATTGAAAGTTCAACTCAGCTCCGGAGAGACAGGAACCATCGAAGGAACTTTCGGTCAGAGCGGAAAACTTAAAGTGAGAATTATGAGTGGGCTGAACCCTGAAACCATGACTAAAATAGGAGGAAAGAAAAAGAAAGGCGAACCTGTGATTGCCTCTGAACCTGTGATACTAACACTAAACTTTAAACGCTATATTTTCGACGAAAAAAAGCGAATGATTCAGTCTTAAAGGGATTAATTGATTTGTGGGTCATGTGCTGTGATTATGATAAATTTCTCTTGAGAACTTGGAAACCTGATTTGGTTTATATTGTTCATTTTCATGGAACCGTGCTATTTATGTATTTTTATTGTTATTGTGTTTTTTTTTTATTTTCCTAATTTCAGACTAAATGGACAGCCAGGTTCAAGTAGAAGGAAGACTCCTAGATATTGTTACCGACGACTGGAGAAAAGAAAAGTGAGTAAAAATTAATCGTATTTCTATTTATGTACTGATCATTGTAAAAAATCTTAGGTTGACGATCGAAGACATTCCTGTTCCATTTGCTGAGCTTCCGGATCCGGAATCCGACACCGGAAACCCGGGGGAAACCTTGCGGCAGCAGGAGAACAAGTGGACTGATCTCTCCCTGACTGGTTTAGCGGAAACCTTCTCCGCTAACTAAATTGTCAGGATGGCTCTGTATGATAATAAACTATGGTTACTCTCACACATACATAATTCCTTTATATCAAGTGATGACTCCGGGGTGTGTGAACTTGTTCTTGGCTCAGATAATTTTAAAGATGAACTTCGAGTCGTCGCACTTAATCAGGTACTTTTTAAACTAAACATTAATCATTTTTTTATACATTTTTAAAATTTTCATTTTTGTGCATAAAAGTTTTCTATAAAAATAAACTTTATATACAAATAAAATTAGTCCGAATATAAAAAGTTTTAACATCTACAATCTAATTTATCCAATTTTAAAGATTAATTTCATATTTCTAATTGTGTTCTTGAGAAAATTGCTAATTGAGAACATTTCATCTCCATTCTCCACAATGTAGTGCAATATTATTCAAATTATTTAATAGAACTACATTCTACATTCTAAACTCATCTAAAGTCTTTTTTGGTTCAGATTTACTGAGTTTTAACTTTTAGACAATCTTTATAAAACTGAATCTGAATCTAATACATAACAAAATTCTAATGGGTTCGATAAGATAACTAATATCTATTCGTAAGGCGTTTCCCTGTGTTCTAGAATTTTTGACATCTTTCACATTTGTCTCTAAATATCCCGTCGGTGGAACCATCAATTAATATGTAATACTTTTTATTATAAAGGGTTTGCCCAGTTTTACTGATTGTATAAGCGATGAAGAAGATGAGGATGTGGACGGATTCAGGCGTTCTCCGGATTTCCGTGGAGGCTTACAGTGGCTCAAGGATTCATCGCCCCTTTATAAAAAGGGAGATAAACCAGTAGCGGTGAAAGTTGCACCGGAGAAACCTAAAACTATTGTCTGGAAACCGGGAAACCCGGATCCAGAAGAGATGGCGGAATTGTTTCCTAGAAAAATATTAAATAAAGTGAACCCACCACAGGTCTCTCTTCTCACAGAACAGCTGAACAGTCTAGCTGTAGGAGACTGCAACCCTTGGATAGAGTTCGGCAGGTTTGATGGCTCCGGAATTCCCGATGAAAAGTTTGTCAGGAAGATCTCAATATATTTTCCTATGACACTGGACGATCTTTCAATGAAACCGATCCTAGTGATGTGCCGAGGAGATGCTAGAGTTCATGAGCTAATTGGTTTATCTTGTTATAAATACACCCTGGAGAACAGGGAACCTAGATTAGCTCCTCCTGTAGAGAACTACAGTCTGTTTATGTGTGAGGAGGACGGTAGCGTGGATTGGGATTTCCCATCCTTAGATTCCTCCGACCTACTCAGTAAATACGGTTTTACCGTTCTTGCAGTAGTTGAGAGATCTAAACCAGAGCAAAGTGCAATCTGTGTTACCCTTCACCTACCTGATGGCACCTTCTCCCAAATTGAAGTTCAGAAACGTGATATAACATTAGGAGAGATCCTGGAGAAAGGTTTAGAGAGAAGGAAACGATTAACAAATGTGAAATATAATTTTGAATACCATCTCGAAGCTGTTGATGAACCAGGTAAATTTTAATCTTCATTTTAAATATTTTGCTTTATGGCTAATTATATCTCTTTTGTAGGAATAACTTTGGATCCTTCAGTTACTCTTAGTGCAAACGGTGCCGAAGAATTCTATATAGTTCGAAATAACAGCAAGCGCGTTGCAGGTTTATTTTTTTCTTCATGTTTTATTTTCCAAGCTTTAAAACAAATTCGAGAGACTAAATATAACATTAGTATAAATAAAACCAGAGGTGGGATTTCTTGTATTTTGGAGATCGAGATCAATTCTTGATCTCAATCTTTTGTTAATCTACAGATTAATTTAATCTTTATTTGATATCCCGTGAACAGTGGATACCCAAAATCAAGAGTTAAAAGTAGGACCTGTGTTAAATTAGAAATGCCCACTGTAGATATCGAGATCAAGAGACCGGGATTATGGGCATTAAACGTAAAAAAAACTCAGCTCATGTTTTTTATCTCTTCTAAATTAAGTATTAAGATCTTACAGAATGACTGTTATTGTTTTTGATACATAAAATACATATTTACGTAAACAGAAAACATTCATAAGCATTAAAAAAAGATTTTACTTGGTACTAGTAAAATAATGTGAAAAGTTTTTCAGTGAATATTTGCACTGTCGTGTTTTATTTCTAACAACTATTTTTTAAGGGGCTCGTGACGCACAGAGCATAGAAATATGTTACCTTGAAGCTCTTCTTTTTCAATCCTTCAACGTCGAGATATTCACGAAGGTCAGGACCAAGGTGGACGTCCATCTTGGTATATCCGAGGAGAAGGTGGAGATAGATCCCCGCCAGCAAACCAGTTCTGCAAAATTCTGGTCTAAACAGAAAGCTGTTTCCTACGCTCTAGATCTAGTTGTCAGCTGTGAGATTCTAGAATCAAAAACAAAAGGAGACAGAGATTTATTTAGGTAGTTTCAGTTTAAAAAAAAAATTATTTAAAAACATATAAGAGCAATAATGTAATTCCATCTAATATGATCCCAAATGTTAATTGAATGATATTAAGGGCAGAAACTAACCATGTTGTTGTTGTAAACAATTGGAAGTATGATTTCAAGTTGTAGAAAAAATCCATAATGCAGAATGTTTACTGCAAGAGAGTGTTTATTTTTCTGTATATCATAATTTATCTCTTACATTGCTTACTGATATTTACATATTTTAACACCCCAAATGCAGTACACAATTCTGAAGTGTAGTACACGTACACAGAAAAATTGCCAATGTCGCAGTAAGTGTATTTTCATACCCTTAAATGTACTTTTAACTCCGATCCCATTTGGGATCAGAAATGGAATTATATGGAACCCTGCAATTAAGTCCAGATATTTGATATATTACAATATTCAGGATGGTTTACTTGTCAGAGAGTGGATGGGGACAGAGAGATTTCGAGGCGGACTCTGAAACTGCCGGAGCTGTAGTTCAGAAACTGAACTATCTCTTGGATCTCAGGCAGTCAAATGCTAGAAAGCAGAGAAAAGAATACTTGATAAATAAAGAGAAGAAAAAACTTAAACCAAAATCCACCTCAAAATAGTATGTGATTGTGTGTGTGTGTGGAGGGGGTTTAGTAACCTTGCATATTGATCAACGGGTTTTTTAGGCTTTATTCCTGATACTTTCTCAGGTTTCAGAGATAAATGATGAATGAGAGGAATGAGTGTACTGAGATCAGCCCGACTTCAACAAGCTGTCCCTGGGTTTAAACAGCGGAGTAACGATATTCTCTTTATACCAGGAGTTGAACCTGTTCAGGGAAGGTTGGTTTAATCAGGATACTTGTAACGAGAATCAATACTAAGGTTAAATACTAAGGTTGAATGGAGAATGGAACCTTGATTAAAACCAACCTTGTGAACTAGGGCACTGTAGTTTTCTTCCCGGGAGATGTTCAAGATCTGAACTCTGCACAGTGTGAGCACAGGGATAACAGGTTAGAACAAAAGAAGCAGGTCTTTCCCACATGAACATATTGTAACTATCAGGTATATACTATATATCTGTCCTGGAACCTAGAGAATACAACAGAACTTCTCAGCAGGTCTTTCCCACATGAACATATTGTAACTATCAGGTATATACTATGTACTAGACAGATTACTCATAGGTACATGTAGAACAATACTTTTAATATACATTAATAATGCACACATGATTAACCTTTGATTAAGTAAATAGATTAAGTTTACCGAAGTGTATTGTATTTCTTTAAACATACTTTTATATATTGATTTTTCCACTAATCCTTTTAAGCAATAAATTTTTACTCAATATTTTCATATTCTAATCTGGTTTTGATATTTCTAAGATCCTAAAATGTAATTTCATAACTTAGTATTTAGAAATATAAATATTTAGATCTTGTGAAGGTGGGATTTTTTAGCTAAATATCTAATTTATTAGTTAACTAATATGTGATTTATTCTTTATGTATTACGGTTAACCTTGTGATAAATGTAAAACAAAATGATTAAACAATGAACATGTATGTATGTATATTATAAATATGTATACTCTTTATATTGTAAATATGATTTGTATTGTGGTTTTAGATATTTTATCAATAAAACTGTAATTGTTACTGGAGAATTCAACCTGATTTCAGAACAAGAAAATCCAAATATGAAATGTTATTCTATTTCCATTCTCCTACTCCTGATCATACTGGGGGTACAGTTCACCGACATATTCCCCGAGATTGCTGCATACTTACTCCGCCTCCTCAGTGGGCTAGTCCTCGGAGTTCTATTAGCTGGGTTCATATCCATAGAATTAGTTCTTCTTCTTCTTCCTCCGTACTGCAAATATCACCAGGAGGAGACATCACAACCTAAACCTAGGTTATAATACTTAGTAACTAGGAGAATGAAAATAGTTCAAACTAACATAGAATATGCTCAATGCAATTTTATTTTTATTTTACAAGTTCCAAAATTGTTGTTTGTACTATTGTGCCTCAATTTTTGGTTTAGTTTCTCATTGGAACTAATGGAATGCACATGTTCAGAAAGAAACCTGCTTTACAGTGTTGGGTGAACCTTCTTCAAGCTCCGTATCCGAGTGATCTACTTGATCCGGTATGCTTTCCATCATCTAAAACCTTTCTTAATAATCACACTAAGCAGTACAAATATTTTATTTCTCTAAAAAAAAAATTCTCAAGATTTGGGACAAAGAGATTTTTATCTATACCAGGAGAACTTGAAAGAAACCCGTAGTGCCCGTCTGACTGTGGATAGGAACCATCTCACCCTAGAACTACCAGATAAAAACATTGACAGGGATATAATGTACAAATCAGATGCCAGGACATCTAATTCCAACTTTACAGCAGTAAGGGTAGATTTCCTTTAATTCAAGAATTACAGTTTTTCGTTTTATTTGAAGCCGAAATTTTTTTTAAAAAATAAATGGGTGCCAAGTCAAAATATATTATTGAAGAAAGATGAGCAAAGAGTCTAAGGTTCCAGAGGATCTCAACTTCTACACTCTTAAAACTGTTCTGGATCTCACCTTCTCCAGGGTTCAGTTCCAAACTGATCCGCAGTCTGAGAAGGTTCGGTTCGGGGTCGAGGTTCCCATCAAGGCAATGCTTAAATTTTAAATTCTAATTAAGCACACCCCAATTGTTAATTGCGAATTAATTGATTAGATTTACAACGTGTGCAGCGACGGACGGGAGTATCTAGAGTCCGTATTCTACGCCAGGGGTAGCAGGGAGAAGGAGATTATTGTAAACGCGCTTAAAGATGGATCTCATTATATTGAAGATGTTAAAACCAAGAATTCCCAAGGGTTAGAAATAATTTCTTTTAAGATTGATCTGGGTTTGCTGTTCTAATATTTTCACCAAACCCCGATCAAAAATGTTAGTTTTATCTTATATTTATGTCAATTGAGCTAAACTTTGACTTTTTTATTTTATTGTCGAGTAAAGTTAATATTTCAATTGTAAGTGAGAATGATCTGAATCAGTTTGAACGAGATGCTTGGTTTCATGAATTCTCCGTCCAGTGTATCTATCAGCACTGTAACATGGAGACGGAGAGGGGGAACTATGAGAACGAGGGGTTCAGGTTGGCGGAGATATCAAACCAGCCAAACAAGTTTCTAAATGCTTTCTTTAGCAGAGCATTTTTCGATATTAGAGACTCGGCGCGTCTTCTTGAGTATCTTAGGAATGGGAAAATATTAATACCATTTTTGCAAGTTTGCTGATTAGTGTTTTGGTTAAAAAATTTTATTTTTAGATTTAAGATTCAATTTTCCTTTATGTATAGAGAGAAGATCCATAAAAAGTTGAAAAACGTCAAGATTCTTCGATTTTTCCCTGATTTTGATATATCTACCCCCACCCTAAGCAAACAGTCTCCGGAAATAATATCAATATCAAAACCTGAAGATTCAGTTCGTGGTGTCTGGTTCTCGATTGAGTTGATCTCATCAGGGTTAACGTCAGGATATTTTTATCCTGTTAGAGACGGACTTGAGGAGAAACCGAACCAGGCGCAAAGCTCTCTAATTAAAACCTTCTTAGCGGAGCTTAGGTATCGAATACTGAGAACTATCTCATTTCGTGTCGAGCTTCATTACCTGCGTGGAGAGATGATAATTAATTTACCGAATGCGTCTGATCGTATCTGGTGTTGCTTCAAACAGGTTCCAGAGTTCAAGCTCAACATAATTCCTATATTTTGCGGAGAAGATCTGATTGAAGACTCTTCAGCGTTCCATCAACTCATCTATAGAATAATTCAGGTTTAAAGAGTTTCCTGGTAATACATAATAATGAGTAGAATCCACATAACTCTGAAAACTCTATGTCCAGGTTCTTGAGTCCAGAGTTACAACCTTGTTGTTGAAGAATCTGGTTTATCCCAACTTCGAAGATATTCCTGTCAAGTTTATGGAAAGTCTGCCCATCACTAATATCACCGAAGTCAGCCCAGAAGCCTGATATCTAAATGCATTAATGTTTATCTAAATTTCAGTAATATGATATTGTCTGTTTATTTTGAAAAATTTGTGATTATTACATGGTAAAATTTTGTGATAATAAGATAAATGTTTTTAAACGTTTTCAAAGCTTTGATATAATCTTTTATGTTTTCAGGCCATCCAGGAAGGAACTGAAAACCTTCAGTTGTTTCGACAACTTCGTGGAGAGTGACAAGCTTGGATCCCCAGTATACTCTCCAGATCACGGAGCTATCCCACACTTGAACCTTATCCTCAGAAACCTTCTAGATATTCTAAACCTGGAGAAATCAAGCTTAGACAAGATAACTGTGATCGGGTTCAGTAAGGTACAAAAAGATTATTATATTTACTTTTTGCAATTTTCCTATTTCGTGTATAATATTACGTAATACGTATCTATGTACTAGGGAGTTGTTGTTTTGAATCAGTTAGTACACGAGCTGGCCGACCTAGCTAGCCCTGATCTACTGGAGGGATTTTCCTTACATACATTTATCTGGCTGGACGGAGGACATAACGGTGGAAAGGATATTTACCTGACTGATAAACTAATCTTAGATAAGTTTTCAAAATTTAAGATAAATGTGAGTGTTCGAGTTACTCCTTATCAGATAGGAAACCAGCTCCGGCCTTGGATTAGGAAAGAAGAGAAACTGTTTCGGAGTATCCTTCACAACCTTAACACCAGAGCGGAGCGCAAATGTTTTTTTAACGATTTAGAACCAAGTATTGAGTCCCACTTTCAGATCCTGAATACCTTTCTCACAGATCCAATAGATTTTACGTGAGTTTGTCAATCCTTTATTTCTCATCAGCAGCAAAATGGCTACAGAAGCTGAACCAAACGAAGGTAAAATAAAAGGTAAAATTATATACTTTTAAACTTTTTATTTATATGATTTGTGCTTTAGTGGGTGAGTCTCCAGGTTTGGTTTGTATCGAATATCCTGGAGTTGTAGAGAATCCTGAGAAAGCCGTCCGAACCCTAGGTGGTCTAGATAATATTGGACTTGTTCTCTCCGAACCCAACCGTAGACTGGAGCTGAGGTTCAGATCTGAGGATGTTTATTGTAAACCTACTTGTGGGGAAAGACATCAATGTTCTTGTAAGCATATATTTGATAATTTCCCACTCCTCAGCCATCTTATAACTCAACTTTTTTAACTGAAAAAGAAATAAAGAACAAATATAAATTTTTGGGAAAACATCAAAATTACATTTGTAGTGTTTAAGTAACCTCTGTTGCAATTCATTTTTCAGCGTTTGTTGTCAAAGTGAAGAGAAAGAAGTTAAAGAAGGGAGTGAAAGATAAACCTGAATATATCCATGAAACTAAACTGGTTGGATTAGTAGACTCTTGTTTCCGATTTTCAAACCTCTGCGATTTCCAGTACCTGCCTATGGAGAAGGACGAAGAAGGTAAACTGTCCTCGTTGTATCCGAAGGTTTTCTTCCAAAACCTGGTTTCCAGTGATTGGATTGAGAAGGAAGCTCCGCTCTTCATCCCTCCAGCAGTTTTCTCTAGGATGGATGCTCCACAGGATTATCAGGTTTACAGAGATATAATTTTACAGCACTCTTCCTCCTCCATTCTTGGGCTGGTTAGGGGTAATGTCTTTGGAGGATAAAGAAAAAAATTTAATTTATAAGGATATTTTTGTATCATCGTGTCAAGCCTGCCTTGATTAATAAAATTCAGGGGTGTTTTTTTTTGAAAAATCATTTATTGGGGTTTTATTCGCTGAATTGGGGGAAATAACTGATTTTTAGGGGAAAACAGATAAAAACCTAGGTAAAAAGTATTTAAAATATCAAAACGGATGAAAAAATCTTCCTTTATGTTGGGTAATTCTTTAAATGTTATACCCTTGACAATATTTTGTAAGAGTGTAAGAGTCATATAAGTAAAAAATTTAATTAATTTCAAACTATTTAACGATTGTCTATTGTATTAGTTTCGACGTGAGGCGTCTGCGGAGAAGTCTTCAGGAACTCCGCACAATATAATCGGTAGAACTAGACAAAGACGATCTCATCACGCAATCTTCGTAACCTACGACGTAGAGAAGGTTCCAGAGAACCCCAGGGATATAGCCATTAGTCAGATGAAAATCAAGTTTATCGACAAGGAACGGTTTGATATTGTGGAGAAGAATTTTAAGGAGCGTCCTATATGGTCAAAGAATGCACTGCATGCAATAACAAGGATAGCCTCGGACAGGTTAAAGTTTATCCTGCCTGCTCTAGCATACTACTTTACCACAGGACCCTGGAGAAATCAGTGGATTAAGTTCGGATACGATCCTAGACTGGATTCATCAGCTGGCAGATATCAAACCCTGGATTACAGGGTAAGGTTGCAGGGTGGAGCTAGACATAAAGTTGCGGCTAAACGAAGCTACGCTAACTACCTTCTACCCTATAAAGCAACTAACTGGTCTAAACCAAGAACATCACTCATCAATAAATCTGCGTTCCCTGGAGCTGAGAATGAGAGGAAGAATGAGGAGGTTGAGACGGAGGAGGACAGGGAGAAGATGATTGATGTTTTCAAGTTCAGGAAAGGACGGATACCACCTTACAGACAAATGTTCTATCAGTATTGTGATATAGAGGTAGGAATTATATTAAGAATGTTAACACTCCTTCTCCTTATAATGCCACACAAAGAGTAAATGAACGTTATCAAATGAGATAATGCTGAATTAAATAATATAGGAAATCAATTTTCTTCTCCGCAATTCTTAAAAACTTTAACATTTTTTATCTAATATATAGATTAATTCTTTGTTGTGTATATTGTTAAAAAAATATCCCAGGTCTTCTTTTGTGTATATACATATAGATTACAAATACTTCCTCTAATTAAAGTTTGTAGATTGAATCTGCGCAAGAACTGTTGGAGCGAAACCACAGTGAAACCTGCTCTGAGCGGTCTGGATGGTTTAATCCTGGAACAGAGGAAAAACTGAGAAACCTTCTCACCGAAATCATCAACACGCATATTTCAGAGGAAAGGTTGAAGGAAATAGAATCAGAGCTTGACGAGGTAATTAATAAAGAGAATTAAGAAAGACATTTTTTTTTTCAATTTTTTTTTTCAGAGAGCGGAAGATCAGATTGAGAATCATACCGGGGACGATTCAGATTCAGATCTTGAGTAAAAAATGTGCCTGAAATAAAAATTCAATACTTTCACATCTAAAATGGCGTCTTAACGACAATACTTGTTATATTGATTTAACTCTGTATTTAATTTCTCACGGTTCTAAAGCTGATTTATATAAGAAGGTGATTTAAACTTTAGAAATTTTATAAGATACTGAACTGGTAGTTACAACTTAGCATTACGTTTTTCGATCGTACAAAACCAATAAAACCAATATTTCATTTTGAAACGTACCCAGTACCAAACCGGATTCAGGTCCTCAACGTCTTTCAAAATTCACAATTTGTTTTAACAATTGAAACATTTCTAACATTTTTTTGTTTGTTTAGTTTTATGCTGAAACTTTATGGAAACGCTTTATTATTTAGAAGAAAAAGAGAACACTATCTTTTTGTCATGCCCTGCGAGGCTACGAACCATTGTTATTTGTTTCTTTATAATCTTTTTTCCTTCAGTTTTTTTTTTATTGAAAAGTGGATTATATTAGAAAAATTAACCAGTTGCACAATATTTTAAAAATAATTTAGTTAATTCTTAATTCACAATCATATCTCGTTTTATGTTTTGATTTTTTGTGTTTCGCCATTTTCTACATTATCTTCTTCATCCTGAGCCCGTTCTCTCTATAGAAAGTGGTCGTGTAGTTCACGTACTTTGGGGGAGTGTAGTTCACGTACTTTGGGGGACGATTTATTGGCCGCTAGATGTCTCATGTTAAATTCTTATCTGATAGATTAATAATTTCTCCGTACACTTCACGACCTATATTGGAGACGTCAAGTTGTCGACCGATGTAGTTTATGGAAGGAACGGCCTCAGCTGATTGCAGCTTTGTAAATATTTTTGTCACTTCTGAACAATGAACTCGATGAACAAATTAGAATTCTGTATTTATATCCTTAACAGTTATCAAACCCTGAAAGGCGCACCCCCCCNCTCTACACTTACCAGTAGAATTGCGGTAATAATTCTTTCTTCCTTGATAATTATTTAATTTAGCAGGCTTAATTGTGTGTGTTTTTATGATGCTTTTCTTGACATGTGCCTAAATTGAATGCCAAGTCCCAAGATGAGTCAAATTTTTCCAGGATACATTTTTTAACCCACAGTTCATGGGGTTATAGATCAGAAATAGCCAAACGAACGTGGTCTTCAGTATATGTGATGGACCCTGAGAAATCTCTGGTTAAGGTGCGCCGCCCCTTACTGACGCATCAAATCATCAAATTATAAACCGTCGTGCCATAATGGTTTATGCCGGTAGATGAGTCATATTTTTAAGGTTACATTTTTTTAACCCACAGTTCAAGGGGTAGGATCAGAAATAGTCAAACTTGTGTGATTATCAGTGTGTGATGTACCCAGGAGACATCTGTGACGTATCAAATTCATTAAAACCGTCATGCCATAATGCTGTATTATGCCAAAATGAGTCATAATTTTAGAATATATTTTTGTAACCTAATATTCTACCATTGAAGGGGTAGGATCAGAAACATGTAAAAAGTGTGTAAATATAGTGTAAAAGACACCGGAGGAATTCTCTGGTTAAGGTCTAGTAATTATTTTCACATTGCAACTCCAGTGACGTAGTACGGAAATATCTGGATATAACTAGTTATAGATGTAGAATATATACATCAGTTGTCTTCTGTAAAGCTTTATTTTGTTTATTTTCAATCAAAACTATAAATTAATTATTTTAGAAATTTGTAAAGAATGGGATAGAATCGGTTGAGTTTGGTTTTCCTCATCAAGCCAAAATAATACAATTATCAAGTGGTCAAGTCGTCTTCCGTAATTCTGTGCTATACAGAGATTCACATATTAAAAAGTTTTAAGGATTTATCAATTAAACTTGAAGTAGCTTATTCGTTAGAAACACGTTAGTTAGTTAATCTTAAATATATTGAATAAAGGGATAAAAATGTATAAGATTTTTAATATTTCAGATACGAATTTCTGACGAGGTTTGGTGAATATGTGCCTGTAGTCTGTACCCTGAGTCTGAGTCGTCTGAGTTTCAGTTTACTCCCAGTTTCCGCGCATGATTCTTTAGAACCGTCCTCAGTGATTCAGCTGCCAGAGCTGCTAGTATTGATCTAGTGTAAACCTGCTGATGTTCGAGGTTCTCATCACGTGAACAGGAGTAGAAATATTATTGTAGAACCAGTAGATTAATCTCGTCAACATGTCGGGAAACCAGGGGATGGAGTCCCTCATCCCCATCATCAATCGGATGCAGGATGCCTTCACCCAGCTCGGCGTTCATATGGCGATTGACCTCCCGCAGATCGCTGTGGTCGGCGGTCAGAGTGCAGGAAAATCGTCTGTGCTGGAAAATTTCGTCGGAAAGTAAGTATTTTTTGTACTTTGTTTTTACAGATATATTAATGAGGATTACCAATTGTAATTTCATTAAATTCAAAACAAAAACAATGAGGTCTTAACAAAAACATATGATCACACTTAACCCATAAGAAGTACAGTACAGTACTTAATAATAACGTAATAATAACCTTGTTACAATATCCATGAGAGCGCATTAATAAGAATAAACTTTGAAATATTAATCAAATTAATAAAATCTTATGATAACACTAATCCTTGTATAAATTACAAGAAACCTTTCTTTTACTGTCAAAATCTGTGTTAGCTAAAACTTTGATCTGGCTTTTATCCTTGTGATATCGTCAAACCTTGTAATATCAACAATCACAATACCTGGAGGTAAAACAAAACCTTGTGATAACATCAACCTTGTGATAACATCAACCTTGTGATAACATCAACCTTGTGATAACATCAACCTTGTTATAACATCAACCTTGTGATAACATCAACCTTGTGATGACATCATCCTTGTGATAACATCATCCTTGTGATAACACCACACCTTGTTTTAACAACAAACCTTGTGATATTACCATACCTTGTGGTAAAACCAAACCTTGGGATAAGATAACATTAAACCTTGTGATAACATCTACCTTGTGATAACATCTACCTTGTGATAACACCATGCCTTCTGTTAACACCATTTTTGTGGTATAACCAAACCTTGTGATATCATCAAACCTTGTTATATCATCAAACCTTGTTATATCATCAAACCTTGTTTTATCATCAAATCTTGTGATATCACTAAACCGTGATATCACCAAGGATATCATCAAACCTTACCTTGTGATATCACTAAACCATGATATCACCAAACCTTGTTATATCATCAAACCTTGTTATATCATCAAACCTTGTTATATCATCAAACCTTATCATATCATCAAACCTTGTAATATCAGCAAACCTTGTGTTATCACTAAACCTTGTTATATAATCTAACCTTGTTATATCATCAAACCTTGATATATCATCAAATCTTGTAATATCACCTAACCTTGTTATATCACCAAACCTTGCTATATCAGCAAACCCTGTTATATTACCAAACCTTATGATATCACTAAACCTTGTTATACCTCAAAACCTTGTGATATCACCAAACCTTGCGATAACATCAAACACTGCGATAACTCCAAACCTTGCGATATCACCAAACCTTCAATCGAACCTTGTGATAACTGTAAATTTCGTTATAACATCAAACCAATTGATATCATCCAACCTTGATAACATCAAATCTTGATATCACCAAACCTTTATAACATCGAACCTTAATATCACCTAACCTTGATATTACCAAACCTTGATATCACCAAACCTTGATATCACCAAACCTTGATATCACCAAACCTTGATATCACCAAACCTTGATATCACCAAACATTGATATTATCAAACCTTGACAAACCCTAACATCGAACCTAGTGATGACTGTAAACCTCGTGATTGATATCACCAAACCTTGTGATAACATCAAGCCTTGTAATATCGATAAACCTTGATATAATCAAACATTGTGATGTCAACATAGATTGCACACATACATTACACACAGATTAAACCAAAATTACACGATAAATGACTCAAGTTGCAAGTATTAACTCTTGATTATAATTTGTTGGTAAAACTATCTTACTAGCATTTTTCTGAGTTGTTTCAGGGGTTAAGTTTAATTTGAGTAGAATCAAGGAGATGGGGGTAGTTTGTAGATTTTCTTCACATTTTATTGTGACGAATGTGGAAAGCACTGGATGTAGTCTAATTTTATTGCAAACAAACAACAGTATTAACAATAGGATCAGAAACATGTAANATAGTTAAATAGCTGAGAACGTTACTTTGTCAGGATAATAGAATAGAATAGATTTATCACACAAGATTCATTTCTGATAAGATAATCAGGAAGTATATAAAGTCGACCATTGTAGTGTTTATAAGAAACGGACTCTTTTCTAATAATACGTCACATTAAAATGTTAACAAATCCTATTCCTTAGATTTTAATTTATTCTCATTAATACAGTCATATTTTGCGATAGTTAATGAATTTTTGAAATTAGGTTACCTTTAAAGATATGAACAGGATTGAAGTATACCTTTGAACACTAGAACAGGATGGAAATATACCTTTAAACACCTAGAACAGGATTTAAACTAGAACAGGATGGAAGTATACCTTTAAACACTAGAACAGGATGGAAGTATACCTTTAAACTCTAGAACAGGATGGAAGTATACCTTAAAGCACTAGAACAGGATGGAAATATACCTTTAAGCACTTGAATAGGATGGAAATATACCTTTACACACTAGACCAGGATGGAAAAATACTTTTAAACTAGAACAGGAAGGAAGTAAACCTTTAAAGTTTAAAACTAGAGCATGATGAAAATACACCTTTAAACACTAGAATATGATGGAAATATAAATTTAAAAAACACTAGAACAGGATGGAACTATATCTTTAAACAATAGAATAGGATGGAAATATATTTTTAAACACTAGAACAGGATGAAAATATACATACCCCTTTAAACACTAGAACAGGATGGAACTTTACCTTTAGACACTAGAACAGGATGAAAATACATCTTTAAACACTAGAACAGGATGAAAATACATCTTTTAACACTAGAAAAAGATAAAAATACACCTTTAAACACTAGAACAAGATGAAAATACACCTTTAAACACTAGAACAGGATGAAAATACACCCTTAAACACTAGAACAGGATGAAAATACACCTTTAAACACTAGACAGGATGAAAATATACCTTTAACCACTAGAACAGGATGAAAATATACCTTTGAACACAAGAACAGGATGAAAATACACCTTTAAACACTAGAACAGGATGAAAATATACCTTTAAACACTAGAACAGGATGGAAGTATACCTTTTAACCCTAGAACAGGATGGAAGTATACCTTTAAACACTAGACAGGATGAAAATATACCTTTTAACACTAGAACAGGATGGAAATATACCTTTAACCACTAGAACAGGATGGAAATATACCTTTAACCACTAGAACAGGATGGAAATATACCCTTTAACACTAGAACAGGATGGAACTGTTACATAGATAATACCAAACCCTCAGTCTTCCATATTCAAACAATCCCTTGATATTGTATAAACGTAATCTGATCTTATAATTGTTTTTCTATTAAGGGATTTCCTTCCCCGTGGTTCTGGTATTGTAACCAGAAGACCTCTTATCCTACAACTTATCAACGGTCCTACAGGTTATACAAAATTAATAGTATAAAATTAATTATAATGCAGTTTAATAATATGCATCAGAATATTTACCTTTTCTAATGCGTCAAAATGTAACATTGTGTAAAGAAATTATAGTTTTTTTAGCATTATTTTGATAGTCAATTTTCGCTTTTATTCGGCTTTCCCCTCTTACAAAAAATACGTTTAACTCCCCCCCCCCATTTAATCTAACTTTGATGCGCCAAACGTGTATTTTCTTGTATAATCCTGTTTGAGAAAACAATTAAGTCAAAATCTTGTTAAAAATCTATCAAAATCAATTATCCATCTAGTTCTTTCCCATAACTTGAATATATTCAGAGTATGGAGAATTCCTTCACTGCAAGGGACAAAAGTTCATGGACTTCCTTTCTATCATGAAGGAGATAGAGGACGAGACTGACAGGGTGACCGGGAGCAACAAGGGGATCAGTAACCTTCCAATCAATCTCAGGGTTTACTCTCCGCACGGTAGGATTTATTAAAATTATTCTTCAACCCGTTCTGTACTTTCATTCTATATCAGAGAAATAACCTAACACAATGATATTCTAATCAAGAAATTAACCTTATTTTTATTTTCAGTTCTCAATATCACTTTAATCGATCTGCCTGGTTTGACCAAGATGGCTATCGGGGACCAACCTTCGGATATAGGAGAGCAAATCAGAGACATGATTATGACCTACATATGTCGGGAAACCTGTTTGATATTGGCCGTGACCCCGGCCAACACTGACTTGGCAACCTCTGACGCGCTCCAGCTAGCTAAGCAAGCAGATCCGGACGGTAAACTTTTTTAGGAATAATGAAATGCTTTTTTTCCCATTGTAAATACTCATATAAATGATATATTTTTCTTTGGAATTTACGCCTCCATGGCGGTTTGGGTTCTCCAAAATGGGGGAGCTTTCAGATCTTTTTCCTGATATTCCTGATGAAGTGATTATAGCTTTTCATATGTTAATAAATCTGTAGGTTAAAATGTGCTCAACCCTATTTCTTCACCCAAAACAATTTCGACGAAATCCCAGCACTAATTTCTAGAAACTCAGCCCGTTTTGGATTTGAGAGCGGAACACTGTAGAATTTAATTGAATAACTTTTGATATTACGTAATTTTTTAACTAGAATTATACGAACGCATAATGCCATTTTTGAGTTACATTTTTTTTGTGTAAATTTAATCTTGACCCGATACTGGGGACATGAGCCAGTAAGTAAATAATGAGCTTATTTTAAAGTTTAAACAACAGATGAGCTCTCATTTGTGAAGAATATCTGCATTAAACGTTTTATTTATCGTTTTTTTTTTTCAATTATCAATGTTTTGCACGTACACTTTATACTGTCTAGGTTTACGAACTATCGGAGTGTTGACCAAACTAGATCTTATGTTTTGCATGTACAATGTATACTGTCTAGGTTTACGAACTATCGGAGTGTTGACCAAACTAGATCTTATGTTTTGCATGTACAGTGTATACTGTCTAGGTTTACGAACTATCGGAGTGTTGACCAAACTAGATCTTATGTTTTGCATGTACAATGTATACTGTCTAGGTTTACGAACTATCGGAGTGTTGACCAAACTAGATCTTATGTTTTGCATGTACAATGTATACTGTCTAGACTATCGGAGTGTTGACCAAACTAGATCTTATGTTTTGCATATACAATGTATACTGTCTAGGTTTACGAACTATCGGAGTGTTGACCAAACTAGATCTTATGGATGAGGGAACTGACGCTAAGGAGGTTCTAGAGAACAAGCTTCTTCCTCTCAGGTATTTCTTTGACTTTTTTAAGACACTGGAGATCTTTTGTCAACTTTTCGTAAAATATAGACATTTACAGTAGATCTAGTTGAATGTATTTTGGGTTTGAACTAAAAATCGACAATTTAGTTCCTAAATAAGCAGTCAGTAAAAAGATTTAATGTCATGTTTCCAAACTGATTTTTTATTTTTCAAAGTATTGTATTCTAAATGTTTCTAATTTTTATTCAGCAAATAATGTTTTATCTGCACCTGTTGCCTCATTCATGTTTTAATAAGAAGATGCAGTAATTTATATTTATTTTAATTTTAAATTCTTAAAAGTGTTTTTTATTGGAATTTCAAATTTTTATATTTTTATCCTTGTTCTATCCTAGTTCTCTATCCTAGTTTGTCTTCTAGTTCTCTATCCTAGTTCTCTATCCTTGTTCTTTATCCTAGTTCTCTATCCTAGTTCTCTATCCTAGTTCTCTATCCTAGTTCTCTATCCTAGTTCTCTCTTCTAGTTCTCTATACCTGGTTCTCTATCCTAGTTCTCTATCCTAGTTCTCTCTTCTAGTTCTCTATACCTAGGTCTCTATCCTAGTTCTCTATACCTAGTTCTTCTCTATCCTAGGTCTCTATCCTAGTTCTCTATCCTAGTTCTCTATCCTAGTTCTCTATCCTAGTTCTCTATCCTAGTTCTCTATCCTAGTTCTCTATCCTAGTTCTCTATCCTGGTTCTCTATCCTAGTTCTCTATCCTAGTTCTCTATCCTATTTTTATCTTAATTTTTTATTGATGATTTCTGTTGTTTAGGAGAGGATATGTAGGAGTTGTGAACCGTTCTCAGAAAGATATTGAAGGAAAGAAGGATATTAGGCTTGCAGTTGCTGCAGAGCGGAAGTTCTTCCTCTCTCATCCTGCTTACCGACACATGGCGGATAGGTAGTTTCCGTTTATCCACCAAACATTCTCTTTTTCCTGTTTGAGTACTTACGTTTGAAAGTCGTCTTCGGATAAAGCTTACTTCAAGTTCTCGTCTTCGAAATTTTGATTGTGTATAATATAATCTATTGAATTCAAATTTTCTTGTACTAATTTCACTTTTCTTCTGTGGCCATTTTTTTGAGAAAAAAAAATATCAAAATTTTTTAACAAGTTTGTGCAGCTAAATTATAATTTACTTTTAACGACTAAAATAAACTAAAAATAGTTACATTATTTTAAATGTTTCCTTAATTCATAATACATTAAGTAATTTAAATTATACTAAATAAATCATAATAAATCAATTTTTCAGGTGCGGAACCCCATACCTTCAGAAGCAACTGAACCAACAGCTTACAAACCACATCCGTGAATCCCTTCCCGCTCTTCGTGACAAACTTCAACGTCAGCTCCTAAGTCTAGAGAAGGAGGTCGAACAGTATAAATATTTCAGGCCAGATGACCCAAGCATCAAGACAAAAGCTATGCTGCAGTAAGTTTACCCAGAACATAGATTAGATAGGAATTAGACAAAAGAAAAAACATAAAAAAAATTCTTTGTACTTAGTTGATTTGACCAGGATTGCTTCAAACATCAAATAAAAGAGCAGAAATTTGATATATGAATTATTCCATAAAATTTTTTTTAAAAATGCGAAATATACATGATACTACTTTCATCTGTTGTTATTAACAGATTTTAAACTTCAAAAACATTAAACTACGAAATCGTAGTTTAACATGTGTAGCGCTCTGCCAAGAAATTGTATTTATGTGCGCTGTGCCTAGCCTAGAACTGTTTTCTAGATTTGAATAATAATTACATACATAATGAATGATTGATAGAATGTTTTTGTTAGAATGATTCAGCAGCTGCAGCAAGATTTCGAGCGCGCTATTGAAGGAAGTGGAAGCGCGGCAGTGAATACACTAGAGCTCAGCGGCGGAGCTAAGATTAATCGTCTTTTCCATGAGAGGTATAATTAAATCTTCTAAAGATTTTGGGTTCAATTTAAAAAAATTACTTTTATATATACAGTGGCAGTTTAAGGGAGGGGGGTTACACAAGCTAACACCCCCATCTGAAAAATTGGGTTGACGCCCTCCCCCCCTGCGCGGCCCTCGGTTAGTCCGAACGGCCTCTCAACAATATTAGAATTAAAAGGCTTTTACTATCAATAAAATTCCAGTTTGAATTTTTCTGAATTTGCTCTCCATACTCCTGATACTCTTTTCTCTGCCTTTTTTATCTTGGAATATAAGATTAGACAATGCTAACAAATTAAATGAACAAACTTCAGGAAAGCAAATCCGGAATGGAAAAAAATGTAATTTGTCATTCAAACGCGACGAAATCAAACAAAGAGTATTGCGCTTACTGTTTATTGTTGAACCTACAGCTCTACAAAAAAGTAAAAAAGGGAAAATTTGATAAATTTGAAAATATGGGGAAAATGTAAAAAAAATCAACTACAGTAAATATTAATTGTTGACAAAGAGATGCCCAATTGGTTGTAACATTAGTTGTTAAGTTCAAAGGCTCATTTAGGATCCGTTTTTAATACAGAAACACAGTTCTCAGTTCTGGATTACTAAAATTGTATTTACATTAATGAGCCACAATATCCATGGAAAGAATAATTATCTTGTTGACACCATTTATTGGCGTGTTTTTCTAATTAAAGACTTTATAATATATAGAATAGTATTTTTCTAACTTGGTAAATAACTATCAGGAATTCGAGTTGGTCTTTTCACGCCCGACATGGCCTTCGAGGCTATAGTGAAGAAACAGATCTCAAGGCTGAAGGAGCCAAGTCTGAAATGTATTGATCTTGTAATACAAGAATTGACTAATGTTGTTAGATACACAACAGAGAAGGTAAAGAGGAGTGCGTCCTCTCTCCTACTCAGCACTAATTTATTTTTCTTAGAAATTTTTTGTTCTAGTTTGTTGTAATTTTCTCTTTTTGTTCTTAATTATCCTTTGTTCAGTAATTTTTGGCTTTTTTTGTAGGTTTTTTTCCCTTTTATAGCTCTGTAATGTATTTAGTGTGTCCCCCTTCAATACCTAAATTATTAGAATATGCGACAGCATAAAATCAAATCTCTAGGAAAAATGGAACCAGTATAATTTAAAACATTACTCAAGGTATTGAACAGGATGAATACTCAGGAGTATCTAAGTTTGGTTAAGCATGAAACTGTTTGGTCAAATACACTCAGTACATAATTTTTAGTTTAAAGCTCTCCCCTTCTCATCATGTTTTATCATTTCTAAACCGACAATTGGTTTAACATAAGGCATGGTAAGAATAAACGTTTTTTTTACCTTTTTATTTTTGTTTTATCCCTCCAGGTGTGAGGATTGGATTATTCACCCCTGATCGAGCCTTTGATATGGTTTCCAAAGCACAGATAGCAAAACTAAAGGAGCCGAGTTTAAAGTTAGTTGATCTAGTCACATCTGAAATGCTAACCATGTGCAAGGACGCCGCAGTAAAGGTAAACCAGTCCTTGCCCTCTCTTCACCACCCTTGGGATTACGTTTTGGTGTCCATACTATCTATCTATCTATCTATCTAGGCGGAAGCGACCAGAAATGTTTGTTCCCAGGATTACCCCCCTATTTCTAGAGGTCCCTCTAACTCTCAACATATTATAAACTTTTTTTTTTACTTCCTCTAGGAGTTCGCCTTGGTCTATTCACACCTGACCTGGCGTTTGACGTTGTTGCACGCAAACGAATAGAAAGGATGAAAGCCCCGTCATTGCTGTTGGTGGATTTAGTCGTCCAGGAAATGATGAAGATAGTGGCTAGCGTAGGTCCAAAGGTACAAGCATACATTAACAACGGGTTGGATATCGTCATGCCCATGGAAAGGATATATTTCGGAGTTTAATGGCGAAAAGGTGAAAGTACTACTCACGAATGTATGGTGCACGCCATTAATAGTAAAATAAGAATTCAAGTAAAATACTAATTTATTTTATAATAATCAACGGATATCCCGGAGATTTTTTATATTTTATTTGAAAATATCAATTTACAGTTATGGTGGAAGTTCTTCTTATGATACACACTCATTGAGTTTATTTTCTTTGTCAAATGCAACTGGTTTCAGCCGGACGTAAATAAACTCAATAGGGATAATTCTATTGAGAATTCAGCTAATTAGAAAGTAAAATAGACTGCAAGGGAGAAATTCAAGAGATAATTATTAAACTACATCTATCCTTGTCAGGACGAAAGGTTTATTTTTCGGTGCAGTGATTCAAAAAAAGATCAATATTCATGACCTATTTTTCTTCAACCCCCTACCATTTGACAGATAATTTAAAATCTTTAAAAAGGGGCCATATTTGGGGTCCAAACAAACATTTCTGGTCCTTCCAGCACGGTTCTTTTTTTATTTGCACGATTTTTTAGTTTTTAACCTAAGTTTTTATTTGTTAAGTACTATAAAGAATAAAGATTGATATCTAGTTCTCAAATCTAAACTGAATCTACCCTTGGTTATTTTTGTACAATCAATTCTGCAAAATTTAAGAAAGAATCAGTTTAGGTTTGAGTAAGTACTGTCCTGTTTGCTCCGATGCATGCCGGAGTTCACAATGTGAGAGCAGAGAACACGAGTTGAAGCATATATTCACGCTCGTGATGAAATTTTATCATAAAAGTCTCAAACACTCGGAAAAGTAAATTCCTGGTAAAGTTCTCAGTTATCCCTGGTAAATTCCTCGCTAACATTAAATAAATAGTTATTAAATATTTCGAGCCAATTCTGCGTAATCAATTTTAAATTCCTTTTATCCAAACAAACATTAGTTTTATTTAAAAATTTTTTTTTACTGAACTCTTTACTCAGTAATATTATTAAATTTAACATATTAAATTTTTTCAAATCTGTATCAGTTTTGGTTTGGCCTAAATTACTTTGATTAAAACTAGAAAAAATTTGTTTTATATGTCCTCTGCTCTAGCAAGGTTAACAATGTAATTTTACAATTATACAAACGAATGAATGGTAAAAAATTTATGCTTTTATTAAGATTGATGACTAATTTTTCATCAGCCTGTGTTTTTCATGAAGCACACAATGAAAAAATGATAATGAATCTAATTGCGTCATATAATATTTATCTTATTTAAAACGGAACTTAAGAAGGTTTCCATATTTGATTTTTGAGTGACTACTGATCATTAGATTCCTTTTGTGTTCCCTGATATTTTTTCATTGTATGAACTTTAAGTGACCCTCCAGGAAAAGATGGCAAAACCCCGATTAAAAACGGTATTCTTGAAACCTTTATCTTCTCTACAGTCATAACCAGAAATACCGGAATTAATTGACAGTTAATCAGACAACTTTACATTTATATATCTCTGGTAATTTTAAACGTACAATAGGGATAGGTAACATTTTGGAATTGGTAGGCTATTTCGATATTTTCGTATCATATTAGTAAGATTAGATTGTAAAGTCGTCTGATTAATTATAAATTAATTCCGGGTCTTTCTGAGTATAACTGTAATTTTAAAGTGAATAATTATGATAAATAATCTATGTTTTCCTGCAGTGAAAATGTTAAAATGAAAATAATCAGTTATCTAAATAATAAACATAGATATTTACATCATCATTGATCATACACATCTTCTAATCGTACCATTGTAAATCGGGAATTGCTATATTTGCATGGAAGGTCACTTGAAATTACGCTTACAGTCCCTTTAAGAAGACTCAACTAAGGCGTTATTTTTGATAAGAAATCGATGGAATCTCTGAATTTGGAATTTCAAGTAAAATTTTGATAAGTTTTAAGTTGAATTTAACATATCAATATTAACCTGTTAAAATTTAGATTTTTTAAATTGTTGACAATAAAATTGAAAGAGCAGATTTAATTATCTTCAAAACTTTTCTTTTTTTGTTGTTGAATATTGATCTAATGATCTCCACGTGTTAATGTTGTTCAGATGCAGCGGTATCCTAGACTCAGAGAGGAGACAGAGAGAATTATAACAACTTACATTAGGAAACCAACCCAGATTATTTATACTAGAACTCGAGTCACCACCAAATATCGCGTCAGTCATCTTTGCCTCTTACCTAAAAAAATCGTACATTTTTACACAGGCGAAGTAAAGCCATACCAAATAAATATGGTTATTCAAATCGTCTTTATGTAGGCATAAATAAAGTCGTCTTTAGAAAAAAATGTATGTTGGTGTGGAGCGCAAAATAAATTTATGGTTTTTTTCGCTGAATTGGGGAAAATAAATAATTTTTAGGGGAAAATAAATAATTTTAGGGAAAATAAATAATTTTTATTGGAAACACTATTATTTTTAGGGGAAAATAAATAATTTTTAGGGGAAAATAAATAATTTTAGGGGAAAATAAATGAATTTTTAGGTAAAAAGTATCCCAAAAATGGAAAAAATTGCCTTTTGACGGTCAATTTTCATTTTTTCTTTCAAATTATCAACAACAAAAAAAAACCTTTATGTGCCCCTAACATTTTAGATATTGGTCGTTCTGTCACATTTTATAACATCTTGAACTTTATTTACATTTTATAACATCTTGAACTTTATTTACATTTTATAACATCTTGAACTTTNCTTTGGATCATCAATACATTTCCTTTGGATCAATAATACATATCAATATCAACCAAAAATTGCTAAAAGAAACTTTTTACTATGAGAAGCCTAATCTAACGTGTTGTGAAAAATGAAATTATAAAAATATATAAGCGGAAGGAAAGAAGAAAAGCAGTTAAACGATTCTGCTTTGTTAAAAAATCGTAAAACGGAAAGAAAAATGTTCATGGCTTATATTTTTGATTTTTAGTGCGGATCCATCCAAATCAACTGGATCCTAAGCACACTGCCTTGGAGAGAATTGATGATAGATTAAATGAATTGTGAACGTAATTTCAAGTGATCCTCCTTGCAAAATAGGCAATCTTCTATTACAACGGTACCCTTAAAACCTTTGTGTTCGTAGAGTACAGAGATTTGTGTGTGTAAACTTAATGAAACTCGCTTTGTAGCTGCAAATTCAAGTGTTAGCTGTGTTGAGTTCAGACTGTACGTAACTCAACACAGCGGCGCAGACTTGAATTTGTCCTATTTGAAATAGGGGTCACTTAAAATTACCCGTACAATTCCTTCAATAGAATGAATAATTGGCTAGATTGATATGTATGTTTCTTTTGATTGATTGATTGATTTCCTGGTATTCATATATAATTCTAGTTCAAGTAATTAACTAATTATAAATTTATTAAAAGGTTAGTTCTATGTTGGCTAATAGATAGATTTTTTTTAGATAAATCTAAATGGTTTAATTGGCTGATTTGATTGATTGGTTAGATTAATTGATTCATTTTATTCATTATTGTTTTTTTAGTTTGAATGATTGATATCCCGGTATTTTCGTCTAGTTTGAGATATACTTGTGAAATGAAATTATTGTTTGATTTTTAATTTTAAATGTTGATTGATTGATTGATTGTATAATTGTTTCCTTGACTGACGGAAGATTAATTACTTGATCTAGAAAAGGGTGGCGCTATCTACTCCAGTTCCTCCGGCTCCAGCCAGTCCAGTAACAAAAGCAAAAAACTTAAAAAGGTTACTTTTATTTTGTAGTTTTTTTAGTTTAGAGGGGGGGGGGAGGGTGCGACGTACAAACCAGGAAAATCTTGAGAAAATCACCTCACTCCCAAATTTTGTTGACTTAATTCTTATTTAAAGATTTCACTTTTTATTAATATTAAAATCATTTTGCTTATTTTTCTCCCCATTTAAAAAGTCGGCAATGTAAACGTAGGTGGACTTTGATTACTTTTTCTGGTATGTTTTAGTTGGTTTTATGAAGGGGGGGGGGCTTAGTATGTTCAAAATCAATACTAATTCTGCAAACAAAATAATATTAAGATAGAAAACTAATTTGTTGAATTTAGAGTAAAGAGCATAAACCCTCCAGTAAACTACAGAAAACTTTGTCAGCATCAGATTCAGAGGATGAAGGTAACGCTGTAGTGCATAATTTTTCATCATGAAAACAGAGTAATGATAAAAGTCTTGTTTTTAAAAAATAATTTTTTAAATTTTTCTTAAGGCCTGATTTAATGAATAGTTAGAAGCAATTGATCTTGTCATGATTAGTTGAACTACTTCTCTATTAGCTGAACTACTTCTCTATTACTTGAACTACTTTTCTATTAGTTGAACTCAAAGATAATATATATATATATAGATATGCAGGCAGGTATAAATTTTGAGGTCTTGAGAAAAGGTGCAAACAGCACCATCTCTGTCGTACGCATGGCATTTTATCCTCTGGATTGTTGCTAATTTATCAATTTGTTTATGCGTGATAACACTAAATGCGTACTTTAGTATCAACCATGTATACTGCATATTGTACTTAATGAAACAAATTAATCAATGCAAATAAAACTGAGGTAGGAATTCGACTAGACAAAGTTTAAATGTGCAAGTTGTACTGAATCGCATACGTAAATTAACGCAATTTTTAAATAAAAATTATGACTAAAAAGAACATCGAATCTAGGACAAAGTCCTAATAGCGGACAGGATCCGGTCGAACAATAGATCTCATTCAACACTACTATGGTCGGTTGCTCCTGGCTCTTCATGGCTCACAACTGGCTCATCACCCCCTTAACCCCAAAAACTCAAAAAAACTCCATTACTTTCCATGAATGTTGCATTATAGGCTTCAACTGTCAAGTTTTCCTTTTATATTTGATAATTTTGTACCTAAATATTCATTATTTTTATTTTAACAGAAATAAATCCCTTACAATTTTATCGCTCCGCATTCTTGGTTTTGCTAACTTGTTAAGTGGTTTTGGATGAATCTACATTTTACAAGAAAATATTTCCTATTTTTTAATTCATGTTCTCCATTTAGAAGATGCTAAAAAGAAGAAAGCTAGAATACCTCGAAAGACGAAGAAGCCGGAGAAAAAGGACGAAATTTCGGACGATCAGGCAGATTGGAGGTAGGGCCAACACTTTTAATTAAAAGTTGATCTTTTTATTTGTATCAGAATTAAAACAAAAATAAAATCATTTAACTATATCTAATAATAATTATATACCTTTATTCAAAAAGGAAAAGGTTTAATCATCGACGCCTTTTTAGAAAAAAGTTTTTCTTTCGTGATGAAAATCAAGGAGAAATTTCTTTGAATCATGATAACATATGCTATTATGACCTTAATATAAAAAAAAACTTGGCTTCTGATTTAAAAATGGGAAACATAAGAATTCCTCAAGATTTTAAAATTGTATTTTTTATGTCCTACTTATGAGACTTAATAAAGAAAAAAAGGCCTGAACAAACCTATCATTCGGACAATTTTTTTTTCTAGTTTGAAAAAAATGTTTGACATTTGTTGGGTCAGAATTTTTAGTAATGGAATGAACCATTTATTAATTCTTTTTATTTAATTTTTAGTAATGGAATGAACCATTTATTAATTCTTTTTATTTAATTTTTAGGGTTGAGTTTGATGATGGGCTAGACGATGAATTCATTGGTAATAACTTTATAATTCACATAAAAAACTTTCAGGTTTTTATTTTATATATTTTTCCATTTTCCAACAAAAAGAGAGTGATATTTAAGCTAGTGAGACTTCTACTTTGCTTTGGCCGCGCTTTTTCTCTTTTTATTTAATTTCTGACAAAGTCTTTTAATGGTTATCAATGGAAAGAAAAAGACAGTGATGAAGACTAAAATTGTCCTGTTATCTAGGGGCTGATTAGAAGAACAGGGATAAAACTAATTGTCCTGTTATCTAGGGGCTGATTAGAAGGACAGGGATAAAACTAATTGTCCTGTTATCTAGGGGCTGATTAGAAGGACAGGGAAAAAGACTATTTCTTCTGTTATCTACGGGGATGATAAGGACAACAGGGATAAAACTAATTGTCCTGTTATCTAGGGGCTGATTAGAAGGACAGGGATAAAACTAATTGTCCTGTTATCTAGGGGCTGATTAGAAGAACAGGGATAAAACTAATTGTCCTGTTATCTAGGGGCTGATTAGAAGGACAGGGATAATAACTAATTGTCCTGTTATCCAATGGATTAGAAGGACAGGGAAAAAGACTATTTCTTCTGTTATCTACGGGGATGATAAGGACAAGGATAAAGCCTAATTGTCCTGTTAACTAGGGGATGAGAAGGACAGGGATATGCTGGAGGACATGACGGAGAGGGAAAGGGAGGAGGAGCTCTACAAGAGAGCGGAGAAGAGGGAGGAACTTAAGAAGAGGTAATATTTGTCGATTACAAATGATTTTGATAAGGATTTAAAGTTTTTTGTTGCATACTTTGTCTCTTTGTCTCTTTGTCATCTGGATTCAAGCTAAAGAGAGTGATCCCAAAAAGAGAGTGACCCAACATTACAGGCAAGGGGAAATCTATCCCACAGTGACTAAAGATGAGCTCATGAAATTGCTTGAACATAAACAATAATACTTATTTCTTTGTCCTAATCCAAACATTTAGTTTATCTCATAAACTTATTATTGTACTTAGCTGTATATAAGGGGGGAAATCGTAAAATAACATTTTTTTAACTCAAATTGTCTTTTAAAAATTCGGTGAACTTTGAACCTTAAAAGAACTGTTAGCTTAATTTTAATTGACCCTCTGGCTTCTTTACAAAGATGGCAATGTCCGATTTACAACGGTATACCCTTGAAAGCTTGCGCATTTCCTGTTCATAAGAAACAATAGAGAAATTCACAGAAATAAAAACGTGTTAAGGCAGAAAAACAGCGGTTTGATCAGATTAAGTTTTCAATGTGTACTTTTAAGAAACACCAGGCTATTTAAAAAAATGATTTTTGGAAAAATCTTTAAGGTTTGAGATCTCCCAGAAGTTAAAAAAGCAGAATAAAAACAAGAACCTGGAGAGAAGGGAATCAGGGTCAGATGAAGGGGAACTGAGGGAGGATAGAGAGGACAGGGAGGACAGGGATGACGCTGCATATCTAGCTGAGTCAGGGAGCAGGAAGAAAGGTAAAAACGTTAATTGATTTACTGATTGATTTATTTTAGATTTTAACGACGAGGAATACCAAATTTTTGGAAAGTTTGATTTTGAATAACGAGTCGGTTTTTTTATTTATCTTTTTCAGTTTTACTTTTTACTATCATATTGATACTTTAATTAGCAGCTATATTTTTTGGATAATCTTTTGCGGGTGCACTTTTTGGAGTTTACTTACTTATGTTGTAGCGCTGAAAAGGAATGAGGATGCTCATATAACGGAAACGTACACTGAGGACGTACATTGAGGACGCCCGTTGCACATTGAGGACGTGCATTGAGGCCGAACATTTAGGATAGACATTGAGGACGCACATATAGGACACACTTCGAAGATGGACATTAAAGACGCATATTGAGGACAATATTGAAAACACTCAACGAGGACACCCACTGAGGACACGCATTGAGGAGTGAGGACACACATGAAAGGGAGTGACCGGCAATGTATGGTAGTTGAACTGAGAATGTAGTGTTGTAGAGAATTTTTTTAGGATTCATTTGAGACATATAAACCATTTTAATGATGTACAATTACGGAGTTGGAGCACAAAGTCGGCGTTCAAAATCATCCATTTTGGTGAATTTTCTTGAGAATGGATTTTTTTAAATTATTAAATAAGAATTACAAAACAACAAAAATTCTGAAGTAAACCAATGAGTTCTTTACGAACAGGTTGAGAAAAAAAAAACTTATCGAAAATCTTATTCAGTGATTTGTTTCTTTAATGCCTCATTGTTTACAAAACGTTTTCTGTAGATTTTGGAATCTTTAATGAAAAGACGACATTTGAAGAATTTGAAGAAATCTACGAACACATTCGTAAAGAATAAAAAATTCATTTTAATGATGATAAAGAAATGATTGATTCTAACATTGCTTAATTGACAAATTTCTATTGAGAAATATATTTCGAAACATCTAAAAAGTTTACTGTAGAATTTTGTTTACATTTTTTTTGTCATCGTTATTTAATAATTTTTAAAAATTCGGTTCTCAAAACGTGACCACCCAAAAGATGTTTTTGAACTTCAACTTTGTGCTCAAACTCAATAATTATACACCATTAAAACGTATTATATGTCTCAAATAAATCCTAATAAAACCCACATTTTCAGTTCAACTACCATACATTGCCTGTCACTCCCTTTTAGGCAACACATCGAAGACGGATATAAAAGATGCAAATTATACATTTAGGACTAGGGATGGTAACGTTTTCATTTTTCAGAAAAACGATCGTTTCGTTAAGAAAACGACGACGAAAAATCGAAAACAAAAAGATCGTTTTTAAAAACGATCGTTTTTTAAAGATGGTCGTTTTTAAAACGATCGTTTTTTTATAAAATTCGTCGTTTCGTTATCGATCGTTAACGACGGACCATCGTTAACGATCGTTAACGACAACCCTTTCGTTAACGAAGAGAGGAAACCGACCTGTACTTTTCATTGAGTAGTTTTAAGAAAGTATCAAGGAGTTTTAACTCCTCCACAACTGTTAAACTTCATGTAAGACGACATTCAATAAAGTTGCATGTACGACCGTTTTGATAAAGTTCGTCGTTCCGTTAACGATCGTTAACGACAGCCCTTCGCTAACGATCGTTACGACGACCTTTCGTTAACGATCGTTAACGACGACCCTTCGTTAACGATCGTTAACATAATTGTCAATATAAATTTTTTTCAAAAACGATAGTTTTTCAATAACGATCGTTTTTTAAAAACAATCGTTTAAAAAACGGTCGGAAATCGTTTTAATAGAAACGATCGTTTTCAAAAATGATCGCTATTAATTTTTTAAAAGTTCAAAACGAGTGGATCGTTTTTAAAAACGATCGTTTTTTCCAAGAAAAACGAAACGATCGTTTTTGAAAACGAAACAAAAAACGATCGTTACAAAAACGATTAACAACCCTATTTAGGACACACTATAAGGAGGCACATTGAAGATGCACTATTATGGACCCATAAAACTTTAACATGCTTGAAAACATTCCAGCTTCTCATGAAAAAAAAACATGTTGTTCTCTTCAGGGTATGAGGAGAAATATGGGAGTAAGTTCAACGCCCTAAGTGAACTTAAGGCGAAGAGGGAGGAGAAGGAGAGAAAGGAGAAGATGAGAGAAGAGAAACAGAAGAAGAAATCAAGGAAGAAAGAATCAGAATCAGAGTCCGGCTCAGATTATGAGAAATTAGGTTTGATTTCAAAACTTTTAAAATTTTTTTTTTCCATGCCGTTTGGAGACGATAGAAGTCTGTGATTTAATTCCGATGTGCCTAAATTTTTAAAGTTTTTTTCATCAAAATTCTTTACGTCGTTATCTCAATAGTCAACACATATATAAGGTTATTTATGTTTAAACTTAACAAATAACTATATGTGCCCTTGAAATTAAAATTAGATTTAAGGCGGAAGACCCGTAAAAATATTTTTGTATAAAAAACAACAAAGATGTCGTATTTGCTCTTTCTTAAAAACTGTGACTATAATAAAGATAGGAAAAACTTGCGGTAATATTATTTATATTTAAACTTATCATTATAATCGTGGATGGCACAAGTGTAACTTAAGTCTCTTCATTTTTTGTATATCTAGGACGTAGAAAGAAGAAGAAGGTTTTGAAAGCATCTGAAATATACTCAAGCTCTAGCTCCGACGACGGAGACAATGTCCGCAGAAAAACTAGTTCAGAACACAGGTTGGAAAATTAAAGGGACTCTTATCGACATTTTAAGTACTAGGCTTTTAGCGAGCCCATCTTCTATTCAAATTGTGAACATGTTCTTTTTGTTTACATTTTAAAATAAAGAAGAAAAATTTTGTGGATTTAAAAAAAAAATTTCGCGGATTTTCAAGAATTTAAATTTTTTTACAAAATTAAAAACCTTTAAAAAACACATTTTTAAGAAAAATTTATCATTCATAAACCTTTCCTGTGGTCACGTGATGTCACACAAAAAATTTGGGCCCGATCGGTTCAGCCGTTTTAACGTTTATTGGATACAAACAAACAGACAGACACCCAGACAGACAAGCCAAATTTATATAAGTAGGCTTGTAGGGCGCTTCGCGCCCATCTTCTATTTAAATTGTGAACATGTTCTTTTTGTTTACATATTAAAACAAAGAAGAAAAAAATGTTGCGGATTTAAAAACAAAATTCGCGGATTTTCAAGAATTAAATTTTTTTTACAAAATTAAAAACCTTTAAAACACATTATCTTTTATTTTTATCATTCATAAACCTTCCCTATGGTCACGTGATGTCCCACAAAAAATTTGGGCCTGATCGGTTCAACCGTTTTGACGTTTATTGGATACAAACAAACAGACAGACACCCAAACAGACAAAAAAACATTTAGGCTCAAACAGACAAAAAAAAATATTTAGGCTCAAAGAGACAAAAAAACATTTAGACTCAAACAGACAAAAATAACATTTAGGCTCAAACAGACAAAAATAACATTTAGACTCAAACAGACAATAAAACATTTAGGCTCAAAGAGACAAAAAAACATTTCGGCTCAAACAGACAAAAAAACATTTGGGCTCAAACAGACAAAAAATCATTTAGGCTCAAATAGACGAAAAAAAATTTAGGCTCAAACAAACAAATAAACATTTAGGCTCAAACAGACAATAAAACATTAAGGCTCAAACAGACAAAAAAAACATTTAGGCTCATAGAGACAAAAAACATTTAGGCTCAAACAGACAAAACACATTAAGGCTCAAACAGACAAAAAAACATTTAGGCTCATAGAGACAAAAAACATTTAGGCTCAAACAGACAAAAACATTTAGGCTCAAACAGATAGAACGAATTTTATTTAGTGTAATATTATCAATTTTTACTTATTATTGTCTAGGTTAATTGTTAATTATAATAATCCATTTAATAAAGCTCTTCATTTATATGTTCGCTATAGTTAGCCTTACAAATTGTCTGACATTTTTTGAAGGAACCCAGGGGGTGACGTAAGCTAAAAAGTTGTTTATTTTTGAAATTTTTGAGGAAACCCAGGGGCGACATAAGCTAAAATGTTGTACATTTTTGAAATTCCCCGGGCAGCGTCGGACGCTTCAGCTAAAATCCTTATTTAATACCAGTTGCGGGTAAACGGGGAGAGTAACTATGATTGTGAATAATTATATAAACATTAATATATTATAGTAGTAGCAGTGTGAGCTCTATAAGTGAGTCTGGTGGAGAATCTGATACAGAAAGACAGAATTCTAAGAAAACTGTCAAGAAAGCAATGCATCTTGATACTGTAGAAGAGCTTGAGAAAATTAGGTAATTCATGAATTATTTTTCATTTTTTATTTTTTTTTCACTAATTTAAAAACAAAAGATGTTTGTTTTGTTCTTTTACATTTTCGGATTTTTTTTTATTTCTATTGTTATAATATTCGTTATTTTGACAGATTAGGAAATTATTTACATCTTTCTTGCTCAGAATTCTTAGTTTTCCCAAAAAAAAATTATCTATTAAAGCTGCAAACTTTTTAAAGGATTGAAGAATGCACTTTTTCGTATCTAAATTTTTTTGTTTCTGAAGATTTTTCAAGCATTTTTATTTCATAACGAACTCAGATTTGACTAGGTGTGAAGCTTCTGCAGGGGTAAAAATTTAGCAAATAGTGTAAGAAAAGAAATTGTTTATAAAATTGTGTTCTTTTTTCTAAACATTTGATTTTTTGTTCAATATGTCAAATTTTGACCGGGACAGAAAATATTTGCAAAAAAATAAACGTATTATTACCATCGTTTATGGATAGTTTTATTGCGAAGTTTGATAAAAGCAAACTTTAACTCACGGATGTTTTAAAATAAATATTGAAGGTTTTATTTGAAGTTTTTCTTTTAAAAAGAAAGCGATTAACAATACTGATCAGTGATCACTGTTCAGGTTATCCCGGTTTAAACTTGATAAGTTTTGTCATCTGCCCTGCTTCAAGAAAACTGTAGTGGGATGCTTTGTAAGGATAGGGATAGGGAAAAATGCTGAAACTAATAAGGTTAGAATTTTTTATTTTTTTTATTTAAATCTTTAAAATTATTCAAATGTTTTTTTCTTAATTCATCTTTTCAATTTTATCATTCAATTAGCATTATTTTAACAAGATAAAAAATAACCCCCCCTCCTCCCCCCAAGTTGCGCCTTTAATTTTATTATTTATATTAAACATTTTTTCAAGGATGTCTACCGATGCTGTGAAATAATGGATATTTGTGAAACTGGAAAAGTTTATAATGTGATGAAAACTAAGACTAATATAGGTAAACCATTGTCACGTTTTCCTTCTTTTTGTTACCTCCATCTTGTTTCCTTCATCTTGTTTCCTCCATTTTGTTTCCTCCATCTTGTTTCCTCCATCTTGTTTTCTCCACCTTGTTTCCTCCATCTTGTTTTCTCCATCCTGATCTTCCATTTATATTTACTTTTTTATTATGCTCTTTTTCAGGATTAAAATTGAGGTTTGGAAAAGATACAAGAATATTCCGTTTACAGTTTGTTTCCAACCAGGCATTTAAAGGTTGGTAAAAAATAGTACTTTTACTTATTATTTTCAGTCTAGATTACACATTTAGGGAAAATCTGCCAATTTATGTAAGAAAGACTACCATTTTGGTAAGAAAGACTACTATTTTAAGGAAAGATTACAAATTTAGGGGAAAACTTCCAATTGAGGAAAAGACTACCAATTGAGAGAAATACTACCAATTTCGGGAAAACTACTAAATTATAAGAAAACTAGGCTTGTAGGGCGCTTCGCGCCCATCTTCTATTTAAATTGTGAACATGTTCTTTTTGTTTAAATTTTAAAACAAAGAAGAAAAAAATTTTGCGGATTTTCAAAAATTTAATTTTTTTACAAAATTAAAAACCTTTAAAACACATTTTTTTAAATTTTTATCATTCATAAACCTTCTCTGTGGTCACGTGATGTCCCACAAAAAATTTGGACCCGACAGGTTCAGCCGTTTTGACGTTTATTGGATACAAACAAACAGACAGACAGACAAGCCAAATTTATATATAGAAGAAGGTTGGATGCCTTTACTAGTACTACTTGGATTTGTCTTAACTAAAAAAACTGAAATATATTTAGAAAGTGAATTTACAAATTGGAAGAAAGCCTGCCATGAGGGGAATATATTGCTTCCAACAGTTGCACACAGAGAACAGAAAGAAAAAGGAAAACTTTGGTTACTATCAATAAACATGTGTCTATCAATGTCTTGAGGATTACTGAGGTATTAGGATAGCATTGCAACTTGCTTTTTTATTCTAATCCACATAAATTAGTTAATTAATTAATTAATTTGTTACCGCAAATTACCCCTCACATTCTGATTTGGTTAAATAGAAACCTTAACAAATTTCTGAGAAAAATTTTCTAATTTGAAAAAGATAATTTTTTATTTGAATTTAATTTCAAAATCTACCTACTCAGTTTTTTTGAAATTTTTAATTCTCTAGAATTACATAAATTAAGAGCATTACCACACTGAAAATGACGCCTCAACTGAAAATTTATGTCTCAAAGATTCTTCTCTCTCTATGATAGTTGAGACGCAATATTTAAAAGGCTTTACTTCGTTTTTAGAGCGGTGTGGGGGGGGGGATCTGGAAAAAAAATAAAATTAAATTCAACTTTTAGTTTCCAGTCGTTTTTCCCTTTATCTTGTTATAACCGAGTTGTCCCTGGTAGATATCAAGTACGCCCTGGAGTATAGATTCAGTAGCTACGACGTCGAGAAGATCCTCGCTTCAAAGGGAAAATTCAATCAGAGTCCGAAAAATTTTGCCATGTACAAGGTAATAAACAAATAATCTTCGACATGAAAGGGTGAACAAAAATTGGGGGGGGGGGAAGGTTCAAATTCGACAAAATCCTCCCCCTTCCCTTTCATGCTTTTTACTCACAAAACTTATTTTCTCCCTCTGAATTCATTTATTTTCCCAAAAAAAAACCTTAAAGCCTTAATTTAGCCTTAGCCTTAAAACCATTTCTTATATACTAGAGCCAAAAAATGTTTTAAGTAAATTGGGGTTGGATGAGTTTTTCAAGAAAATTTGTATCCCCGCATTTTAACTCGAATCAATTTTACTTTATTTAAATGGACTATCGATGTAATTAAAAGTGTCCCTTCATATAATGATTTGCATGCCCAAGTATATATCCTGCGTAGAGCAGAAATGTGAGAGATATTATTGGTTTTTAATCTAAATAAATGTCATTTTCAATTACGGTTTTTCTTTAATTGTGGATTTCATCAGAAACCAGTCGAAATTAGCTTTTATTTTATTGCAAGAAAATCAATTAATGGAGGGGGTTCAATTGAAAATACGTTAATCACATTAACAAATCTACATTGTTTAAATTCCTTATTACTTTTCTTGGTTTAGGCAAAACTTATGAAAGAACGAGATATGGCTGAGACGGCTGGCGACACAGAGAAAGTTGGTGAGTTGGGCATTTTTACACGTCAGCTGATGATGTCAGCCATTTTAGATTTCAATTTTATTCAAAACAAGGATAAAACTTTCTTTTTTAAAAAAAACATATTTATCATCTTGACTCAAATAAAAAAATTAAAACAACGCAAGTAAACAGATCCCGATTAAAAGTTTTTTTTTACTTTTGATCCTATTTTTATATTTTGAAATTATTTCAGCAAAGTTGACACAGGACCTGGACACTTTGGAGGAGAAGGCTGAGGACCTGGACAGGAAGAGAACCAGCACCATCTCAACCATCTCACTCATCAACGATAGGAACAGGAAGAACAACGTCGCCAGAGCTTACACGGTAAATATTTTGCGTCACAAACATTTGTCCCACATTACATTACCATTATCATTGGACAATTCTTAGCGACTAAATTTGAAACGACACGAAATCTGATTTGATTTGATTTGATTTGATTTGATTTGATTCGATTCGATTCGATTCGATTCGATTCGTTTCGATTCGATTCGATTCGATTCGATTTGATTTGATTTGATTTGATTTGATTTGATTTGATTTGTTGAACCTTTACCGTTTCAACTCAACATTGGAACTATTATGAAGCTAAATTTAGATTAAATCGCTTTCTCAGAAACTTAACGGCACTGTTAGCTTAATTCCTATCAACAAATAAAGTAAAAAAAATTCCCAATTTTTGTGAATGAAAAAAGGCATGTTTTAACATTATTTTTAAAAACAATGCACGGTTTAGTTTTTAATTACTGAAACATGGAAGAAACTGCAAGCTAATGCAAGAATGATAATCCATATTTCACAATAAACTTGCATCACTTCTTGGAAACCACTTTCAGTTTTCTACAACTTATTTTTTAAACCAAGTAAATTTTAATTTGGTTTAGTCATTAGTTCATTTAGCTGACTATCATATAGTAAAATTCAAAAAGGAGCAAAATAACCTGAAAGTCGATAGAATAATTGAAGGCCGTCTTCGTAATAATTTTAATTATATTTAAATCTAATTGTATTTAAGTTTATTTCTTGAAAGAACAAAAATATACCTAGATTTCTGGCATTTCGAAAATGTGGTCTGCCTATTCAGAGAAATGGGTTTTAAGTATTTTTTCTCTCTGATAAAATGAAAGATTAAAGGTGAAATAAATGATTTAGGGAATCAAAAAGTAACCATATTTGCATTCCCTAAATTCTCGAAAATCATTCTTCCCATTTCAGAGGGGGGGGGGGGCTAATGCTTCAAAATAATACCCCTGTAAAACTTTGAATCCGCTGTTGAAATTTGACCTGGCATTAGGTAGTTCAAGAATTTAGCTCTTTAATCAATTCTGTGCCAGGGTATTCAAGCAGATGAAGAGAGGAGGAGAAGGGAGATATTAGGTAGTTGAAGAATTTAGCTCTTTAATCAATTCTGTGCCAGGGTATTCAAGCAGAGGAGGAGGAGGGAGATATTAGGTAGTTGAAGAATTTAGCTCAACTTTATTGAATTCTGTGCCAGGGTATTCAAGCAGAGGAGGAGGAGGGAGATATTAGGTAGTTGAAGAATTTAGCTCAACTTTATTGAATTCTGTGCCAGGGTATTCAAGCAGAGGAGGAGGGAGGGAGATATTAGGTAGTTGAAGAATTTAGCTCCAATTTATTGAATTCTGTGCCAGGGTATTCAAGCAGAGGAGGAGGGAGATATAAGGTAGTTGAAGAATGTAGCTCAAATTTATTGATATATGTGCCAGGGTATTCAAGCAGATGAGGAGAGAAGGAGGAGGGAGGGAGATATCGACGATCCATTCACCAGGAGAAAAACTAAACCTAAACTAGGCTTTGCTGGAAAGGTTTGTTTTGTTTATTAATTAATTTTTTTATATTTTGATAATTATTGTTAAATATACTTCTATCTGTTAGTATCTACCAACTGACACTTCATTTTTGCCTACTTTGTTCAGCTTATATATCAATACAGTGTGGGTTAATGAAATGGTGATGTTATACAATTTCAGAACCTGATAAATGACAGTTCATGGGTTTAAATAAATAGTGGACAGCTAATTGTATAGTGGTTAATATTATATAGTGGTTAATCCTAATAAAATGAATGATTTATCCGTGAGGTCTTCAGAGTTTTATGTTACCATATTTCTTAGAATCCTGGTCAAAAGAATCATTAACAGTTGAAGCATATTTAAAATGGAATATATGGAAAATGGTCAAATTATCTTTAAAATGATATACAACATTAAAATCTTTAAGTTGGCCCCATATCTACCTTCTTTCCAGTAGCGCGCATTATATTTACCCCAAGAAATAGAAACCTTGTGTCCAATTACCTAACATGGACATTCTACTTGTAAAATAATGGTAGGATGACCCAGAAGGTAACTCCAGGCTGCTAGCGCGCCGATTAGAGTGCCCTTACAATGTGTTAACCCAGGAAATGGACTAATCGCATGATCGCGCTGAATTGCCTGTAAATCGACATACACATGTAAAAGCCGTGGTAAGATGACCCACAATTGTGTATTGATATATATGCTGACGACGGTTTACTACTTCATAATAACATGTTACATTCTTACTTGTTTATCTACCTAGAATAAAGAACCCGAGATGACTAGTGAGTTACTGAAGAAATTAGAACTAGAAAAAGCCAAAAGTGAAAAGAAAGAGAAAGAGAAAACTCCTCTCTCTATTCTACCCCCTCCAGGTATAAATATATATCTCCNTTAGGTGATTCAAAAAATAAGTGAAATAAATAAATGTATATAGGAGGCTGAATTGATTTTTGGTCGACCAGCATTCTGATTAATTGAGAAGAAAACTTTTTAAGGTCAATGACTTTTTTGACCTCTTAAACACTAGAAAAATGAGGGAATTGTGTCATTGATCAGGGACAACATGGTCCTTGATAATAATGCTTAATTTCACCCTCATATTAAAATGTTACACTTAGACGGCCAAATTTGTCGTTGGCGCAAGAGTCTAATTCCATCATAGTGGGGGGAAGGGCTTTTGTATGTAACCTCTTAATTCTTAATTCTTAACGTCTATTTTAAATCAATTTTGTGGTGTAGGGGGAGGGGGGGGGGGGGGTCTTCTTAACTGGGGTCGCGTTAAGATGAATCTCCATACTTGGGACCATAGAACTATAGAAAACTGGGGTCGCGTTAAGATGAATCTCCATACTTGGGACCATAGAACTATAGAAAACTGGGGTCGCGTTAAGATGAATCCCCATACTTGGGACCATAGAACCATAGAAAATATGCAAAACATTTGTGCAGGCTTTGTTTGTTTCTCCGAACAAACTTTAAACAAGTTTTTTGATAGCATTATAGTCTCAATGTTTGGTCTATAATGTAGTCTTGTCAGATTACATTTTATTCTGTATCCGGGGCGTATATTTTTCAAAATCCCCACCCCTGGAAATAAATTTTGAAAAATTAGACATCTAAAGGCTTTTTTCATTCTTTTTCATATATTTTTTATTCAAAAAAATCATTTATTTACCCAATTCAGCAAATAAAAAATGTTTGCGCTCAGCTCTGCGCAAGCGCGCAAGCATATATAACTTAACAGGGGGGGGGGGAAATGTTATCAAAAAAAGGGGGGGAATAAAATTATTTTTCGAGAAAATATTCTTAATTCAGTAACCTCAAATAGACACAAGTACAAAACTGCATTTTGTTTTATATCTAGTTGATATCTCCAAGCTGGCCGGAAGTAAGGATATGTCGGGTATTCGGCCTAAACTGGATATATTTGATGCACACAACTTCGAGCTAGATATTAACGTTGATGGTATTCAGGTAAACAGAATATATTCTAAAGGGGTTGTTCAGTTAATTCTAATTGTAACTTTTCTACATAAAGAGTGACTAATCATTACATCTTAATTTCGGAAATGAATTGATTGAATTCTTTAAGAATTAGAGAAAAGGGTGTCATCGATTTTAAAAATTGGTTTAAAAGTTATCATCGTAAAGTTTTTATAGCACTTCATAATACTGGTTCATGTACAGAATATTAGTGTCTCTTTACTGTCAGTATACAGGGTTACCCATAATGGATGAGACTGTAAAGTTTCAGGGAATCGTGGATAGTATAAATACCATACAGTCGTCTCTGAAGTCTCATCCTTTGTGGATAACCCTGTATATATCATGTATATATTCTAAAGATCACATTGGTCAAGAGTCAAGACGCTAGGTTTCTCTCATTTATTGTTTTTTAAATCCTAAATCATAACATTAATTAACATTTAACTAATTAGAATTTTCAAGTTTTTATCTAATGTTTACTTACATTAGTATTGTGGCTTAAGCTACGCTTAATATATTATGTCATATCTATATATAATTATAAAGTAGTAATCTCTGTTTGTCTGTTTGTCTGTTTGTCCGATTATATCATGTCATATCTATATATAATTATAAAGTAGTAATCTCTGTTTGTCTGTTTGTTTGGTTGTCCTTGTATAGCTCAGATTTACCGATTTTATCTCCAATTGTCCTTGTATAGCTCAGATTTACCGATTTTATCTCAAATTTTCATTGAAGAACACAGTAGAAAAAAGCCAGCCAATGTTTTTAGCTTGGTTTAAAAGCTCTTTAAGTTGGTTGAGTAGGTTTTATGTTTCATGTGTATTTTTGTTATCATTCAATTATCATTACATAAACTTAAATGACATTTCACAATTGCAAGTTGATTTACTGTTTACTCATATAATTCTTGTGGTTTAGGCCACCCCGGTGACTCCCTCCATTAATCTTAAACCTGTTACAGCAATAGAAACCCCTGCAGGTAAATTTACGTAAACCTTCATTTCAACCTCGACATGCCCGATTTACAATTTTTTCGACCTTCTTGATTAGATTAACAGAATTGAAATGGAATTGTGAACTTTTCTGCTGACAATTTGTCGCTTTATAGAATTATTTAATTTTAGGTCCACTGAAAAGATCTTTGAAGCTTGATGAATGGAAAAAGAAACGAGGAATTATTTAGATATTCAAAAATGTACGTTAGCGCCATCCTAGCATCCTTCTTTGCTCCTTATGTTTGCTCCATTCTTACATCCTAATTTGCTTCTTTATGTTTGCTCCACATCCCTTTATTCTACTTTGCTCCCAGATATTCACTCAACAGATGTCACTTTGCTCCCTGATCACTCCATAGATCCTGCTTTGCTCCATAATATTCACCTACTTTGCTCCCTGATTTTCACTTCACAGATCCTACTTTGCTTCCTGATTTTTACTCCATAGATTCTACTTTGCTCCCTGATATATGCTTCATAGATCCTACTTGCTCCCTGATTTTCACTTCATAGTCCATACCTTAGCAATTATTGACCCAGGAGCAAGTTATGATCTTCCTTTCCCATTTAAGGATTACCAATTTGTATGATCATTAATTTTTGATTGGTTATAAATTACCTGATCACAAATCGAGAATTATTTTTAATTTAACTTACTCATTCTGATGACGGAGAAACAGAATGTTATTTCAAAGCAACAATTTTCACTCTCAAGTTCTTAATTTACAAATCAATTATTAACCATCTCAGTACATATCAAATTTGTTAGAGTAGTCGGTTTTTATCAATTAAAAAAGATATTTCCTTTTGTGACAATTTTTTGTAATTAACTTAGATTCATTCTTTGCTACATTGATACATACTGTAGTTCAATTCAACATTAGCCTCATTTTGAGGGACTGTAAGCGTAGTTCATAGTGACCCTAAATTGTCAACGATACCCTTGCTTTCTCTAAGTAGCAAATGAAGAAAATATGTCGTTTATTATTTTAAAAGTGACGAGTTCTGATCAGAAAATGTGAAACTAACAGTAAACACCTACTTTATTTACAGTATAAGGTTTGGAGCTCCTTCCATTGTTCTGTTGGAAGTTATTTTTGCAGAGAAACCACACCTGAAAACAATAGATTTTCATTTAGAAAATTTGGATATCTTATTCATCCGTTTTCAGATTGTAAAGGGTAACGTGATCAAAAATAGAGATTCACTTAAAAAAAGTATTCAATCCCTTTAAACATAGTTATAACCGAAACATTTCTATGTATTATTTTTAATCCATTTTAAATAATATTTTTCCTATTCGTTAAATAAATTTGTGTTCGCATCAGTATAGTTCTTTATTTTCAATTCATTATTTCAATTTTATTTTCATTTATTAACAGAAGAATGTTTAAAATGAGAGAATTTCTTAGGTATGGTTTTCGAGCAAAATGAAAAAATCGATGCGCGAAATATTTTTATTTTTCATTTTTTGCACTTATAAAACAAACTGTTGTCCTGAATTCTCTGCAAACTAAGATGCGCAAACAGAAAAAGGAAATTGCGCTTACAGATTTTGACGCAAATTCCGCTTTACATAATGCGCAATTTCCGAGTTAAGTTGTATGTCAAATGTTAAATTCATGCAACTATAGCTTTTATTCGCATTATTAAACGAAAGCAGAGATTTGCTCTATATAATGGAATTTTTTGCTCAATATTCATGTTTTGTTTCCGCGCAATTTCTGTGCTCGAAATATTTATTTCTTTTGCGGAATTGTGCATTTTTTCGCGCGAAGATTACAAAATTGGCAAATGGGAAGGAATATAACTTAGCTCGCCAAAAAATGAATTAATGGTTTGAAGTAATGTAGATCAAATCTATATTTGACATACAGGGTTACCCTCAAAGCATTAGGCTTTATTCTCAAACCGAAACTCTTTGAGCATAACAATTTAAAGCTTGGTGCTTCTTCAATTAAGTATGTAAATGGTATAAGAAATGATTAATAAAAAATAGTCTAGTTTTGGCCTCATGAAACCATGAATTTAAGAAAGGCGATTAAATAAATTCCGTACAGTCGTCTCTGAAGTCTTATCATTTGTGGGTAACCCTGTCCCAGTGTATAAAGCTGTAATTTATGTTTGTTTGAATTTACAGGGTGTCCCAAAAAACATGGGAATTCAGTGACAAATTCGATGTCGTCTTTTTTAAGGATTAGTATTGTAATACCTGATGTAAAGACATATGTAATTTCGTCTGCTAGAGTATATTTTACGTAAACTTTAATAAAATGCTGTATTATTATTCTGTGTCTTAACACGAAAACTATGAACACTGAACAGCCCTGAAAAGTATTTCAATGAGATTGAAATGTTTGTGTACAAAATTAATTGTACTGCGGTGTACAATTATTCCAGTTTATTCATATCCATTAACAAGACAATAAATGCATTAATGGCCCCAATTCATAAGCAAGGCCGATATACCCTTGAGGAAAGAAGTTTCATTGTGAGAAGTTTTGAGGAATTTAAAACTCTAAATTATCATGCCCAGCGGGTTGTAAACGCTTTTCAAAGAGTATTTCCTGGCTCAAAAGTACCAAGTAAAAGTACAGTGTATAGAATATGTGAAAAGTTCAAGCAGAAGTTTACAGTTCAGAACCTCCACCAGGAATATAGTGGAAGAATAAGGTCTGTTCTTACAGAAGCAACCAAGGCCAGAGCAGAAGCTCTGTTTGAACAAGACAGAAACACATCATATTTAATTCAAGCAAGCTTTGCTCGAAAAAAATAATTTGAACGTGTCTAAATCTTCTTGGAGTAGGTTGATGCAGGAGATGAATCAACAATGTTTTAGGTAAACATTATGTAATTACTTTTTAGTAAAAAGTCCAACTGAAAATAATCAATTTTTAGCAAGAAAAATAAGGATATCACATTCATTCTTGATCAGACAAAGGTTTTAAGAGTACTGTTGTGAATCGGAAACGCCACTGTAAAAATTTAATTTCACTGGAAATTTTGCCTTAAGCCCTTTTAAACTTTGTCTGCTTAACGATGAATGAGATATCCTCATTAGAAAGCTCCAATATTGATTAGTTTTAATTATAGTTTTTCTATTAAGTGAGTTTCGAATTTCTACTTCAGAGACAATAAGTAAATAGTTTCTTATCAAAATAAGAAAAAAAGGGGGGGGTGCAAGTTGACCCTTAGTCAGTCAGTTGGTAAACTAGGTGTAACTGAAATCTAGAACATGGCATGTTTTAAACTTCATCATTAAAAATGACTATTTGATTCCGCTGCCATTCTCATTATATACATATGGACATTCTTTAACTTGTATATTTTTTAGATTGATTACAGCACAGCAGCTTCGTCTATCACAGGGGGACAGGGAGAAAAGGTTCGAGATGTGCGAGTAGCATATTTTCTGCAATAATTATTTATTTCTTTAAAATTTCTGCAGTATTAACAGTGTACTTTATTTTTACTCGAAATCTTCTAATTTTATTCAGTACATTCGTATTGAACCAGAACATAAACAAACAACAATTTTTAAACTCTAGCAGACGAAAAATTCACCAGGATGACAGCTTTCATATAAGTAGGTATCGCTATACTAAATCATAAATCTTATACAAAGCCGACTTCGAATTCGTCACTGAATTCTCATGTTTTTTGGGTACCCTGTACAACCATAGCTCATAAATCGTGAATTCCGAGGCCGATTTGGCTAAAATTTTGATTGGGGAACTCGGCAGAAAAACAGGAATATTTTTTTAATCAACTGGTTAAATATTTAAAACCAAGTTTAGGTTGGCGTTTATAGGAGAATCTAACAATCATTTCAATACAGTTAAACCCTAAATGAGCCGGCCATATATCGAAAGAATTTATCAAATGTCGTCTTGACAATTTTTCAATGGGTTTTATACTATTTTACGTAAATCTCAGTATTTGCGAAAATAAATAAATAGCCATGAAAATGCAGGAATAGTTTTAAAGAGTCCATATAGTAATTGAATTAAAAAACTAAATATCTGCAACATTCCATTATCAAAATGCGAAGAATACGACATATGATGAATTCTTTCGATGTATGGCTTATTTAGGGTTTAACTGTAGAAGGGCCGTGTTTTATTCTGTGTTTAGTCAATATACGGAATGCTTTTTTTGTTTAAATATCTAGGATTCCCTTTAACTTTAAACTACAGGGTGTCCCACGATACATGACAGTTGTTGAATGGTTTTGAATGTCTTCTTCCATATATTATATTGGATATTAAAGACTTTTTGCATGTCATTTCGTTAAAACATCTTTTTCTCAAATATACTTTTACTTTGAAAACAATTTTACAATAATATAATTGGCATACAATAAACTTCATAATTCTCTTTCATATTAAACAACTTAACTTATTATGGAAGAAGACATTTTAAACTATTCACCAACTGTCGTGTTTCGTGGGACACCCTGTAGTTTTTTTTTAACTTTGCCCAATCGTTAAAAATGCCATAAAATGACTTTATATAAGTCGGAAGACTTATTTCAACCTTGAAATCGTCATAATTAAAGAGTTTTAGATCGTCTTTACAGTCGCATCCTTTGTGGAGGACCTTGTATATGTATGTTGAATGTATGTTAGGTTGAATTCTGAAGGTTTCTTCAGATGTCTGTAGACTGTAGATTGTAGATTGTAGATTGTAGATTGTAGATTGTAGATTGCAGATTGTAGATTGTAGATTGTAGATTGTAGATTGTAAATTGTAGATTGTAGATTGTAGATTGTAGATTGTAGATTGTAGATTGTAGATCGTAGATCGTAAATTGTAGATTGTAGATTGTAGATTGTAGATTATAGATTATAGATTATAGATTGTAGATTGTAGATTGTAGATTGTAGATTGTAGATTGTAGATTGTAGATTGTAGATTGTAGATTGTAGATTGTAGATCGTAGATCGTAGATCGTAGATCGTAGATCGTAGATCGTAGATTGTAGATTATAGATTATAGATTATAGATTATAGATTATAGATTATAGATTATAGATTATAGATTATAGATTATAGATTATAGAATATAGATTATAGATTATAGATTGGAGATTGGAGATTGGAGATTGGAGATTGGAGATCGTAGATTGGAGATTGGAGATTGGAGATTGGAGAGATTGTATGATTGTATGATTGGAGATTGGAGATTGGAGATTGGAGATTGGAGATGGTTGAGATGGTTGAGATGGTTGAGATGGTTGAGATTGTAGATTGTAGATTGTAGATTGTAGAGATTGTAGATTGTAGAGATTGTAGATTGTAGAGATTGTAGATCGTAGATCGTAGATCGTAGATTGTAGATTGTAGATTGTAGATTGTAGAGATTGTATGATTGTATGATTGTATGATTGAAGATTGTAGATTGAAGATGGTAGATGGAAGATGGTAGATGGTAGATGGTAGATGGTAGATGGTAGATGGTAGATGGTAGATTGGTAGATTGGTAGATGGTAGATGGTAGATGGTAGATGGTAGATGGTCTAGCTCTTGACGTCACGCAGTTTTCATCTCTTCCCTGTAACCCGGTAAGTCCCCTATTTATAAAATGCTCCAAGTCATTCTTGTAAACCCACCTACCTTACTCACCTTACCTACCTGTTAGTAAATACGGGTTCACAGAATACAGAGAAATTTCTAGAATTTTTATTTTTTCTTTAACTAAGTAAATTTTGATATTTTAGAAAATTTAGAGAAAAAAATATTAAATTTTTTTTTCTACGTTCTCAGTATTCCGAAATTTACTCGGGTATATAATACCGGCACCCTGCCTCTCCATCACAGTTTCTCTTGAACATTTTCCAAACCAACATTGTCAACATGCCTGCCATCAAGCTTACTTACTTCGACCTCAGGGCTAGAGCCGAGCCCGCTAGACTTATTCTGGCACAGGTGATACTTTTTTCTTCTTTGAGATGAGATTTTTCAATTTTATATCATAATATTAAAATAATGATTTTCTTTCCAAAAAATGTTTCACATTAAATGTATTTTTACTTTACATTATCAATGCAAATTAGTAATAATTATATTTAAACAATAAATATGCATTTTTACGATAATAAAAATAAATTTTCCCGAGAGATTCAAAATTTTAATCTTAAATATTATTTTTTTTCGAAATCAAAATGTCTGTAAAAACTTATTGTAAATACTTGTAATGTTATCACCTCGCCCCCCCCCCCCCTTTTTCTATACTATTTGATTCATGAGTGCGGCTTAATCTAGTATATTTTCACCTGAGTCATATATGAAACACCCAAGCTAGATTCAACCTGTTAGCGTTTAGCATAAGCCAACATTCCAATTTCTGACATTGATTTATTTCCTCTGATTTCTCTTTATAATTCTTGTTTTTCATTTCGAAGGAATTTACCCCTTCATACGTTATCCCTTTCTCTCTCTCTCCTTTACTCTCTATTTTCTATAATTATCCTTATAATCATTTCTCCCTCTCCTTTACTCTTTATTTTCTATACTTATTTCTTATCATCTTTTTCTCTCTATGATCATGATCTATACCAGTTACCTTCTCTTTCTTTATTTTCCTTCTAATCCATTATATATACAATTTACCTTCTCTTTCTATATTTTCGTTCTAATCTATTATATCAGTTACCTTCTCATTCTTTATTTTTCTTCTAATCCATTATCTATATACCAGTTACCTTCTCTCTCTTTATTCCTTCTAATTTATTATCTATACCAGTTACCTTCTCTTTCTTTATTTTCCTTCTATTCCATTATATGTACAATTTACCTTCTCTTTCTATATTTTCGTTCTAATCCATTATCTATACCATTTAACTTCTCTTTCTTTATTTTCCTTCTAATCTATTATCTATACCAGTTACCTTCTCTTACTTTATTTTCCCTCTAATCCATTATCTTTACCATTTACCTTCTCTTTCTTTATTCCTTCTAATCCATTATCTATACCAGTTACCTTCTCTTTCTTTATTTTCCTTCTAATCCATTATCTATATACCACTTACCTTCTCTTTCTTTATTTTCCTTCTAATCCATTATCTATATACCAGTTACCTTCTCTTTCTTTATTTTCCTTCTAATCCATTATCTATACCAGTTACCTTCTCTTTCTTTATTCCTTCTAATCCATTATCTATACAAGTTACTTTCTCTTTCTTTATTTTCCTTTTAATCCATTATCTATATACCAGTTACCTTCTCTTTCTTTATTTTTATTCTAATCTATTATCTATACCAATTACCTTCTCTTTCTTTATTTTTCATTCTGATTTACACTACTTTATATTCTAAACTTATATATTATTTTATGTTTGCTTTCTCTTACATATACTATGCTATCTGACACGATGTAATAATTTCTCTCAAACTTTTATTTTTATTTTCCTTTCCTTTCGTTTTCCTTTCGGTTTTGCATCTTTCTTCTGTTTACCATTTACCTTCTCTGTCTCACCCATTTCTGTATCCTAAACCACTTTATATCTCTTTAGTCTTTCCTCTCATATCGTAGTATCTGCAAATACAACCTAGGTCAACCACCCGCCTACAATTTGCAAATATATAAACAGGCATAGACTAGCGCTAGTCTCGACCAATGTGCATTTTGCAATTTACAATGTGCGACAGACACTTTCACATTCTGGAAAACCGCAACAGCAGTTGGCCTCTGGAACACAAATTCGCCCCCCCCCCCTCCCCCTTTTCCTTCATTCTATCATCCTTTTGAAAATGGTGTTAAAGGAACCTCCATCTAAAGGGGGCTATGTTTGATTAATTCGGATAATAATGTTGAAAATATCTAGTTTTTTTCTTACTTGAAAAGTGGTTAATTCTTACAACTTTCCTCTCATTATTTCTCCAAAGCAAGAAATCCGCAAGTTACTTTTATAGGAAACCCATTTTTTAGACAGAAGAACAGGGATCAAAGTTTTAAATTCATGGGAACCGTTGAAATTACATTTAATTTTTGTATTTTATTTTACAACTTTCTTTTTTTAAATTTGAATTTGAATAAAATAGTTAAGTAAGCTGTTTTATCGCTTTTTATCGAAACAATACCTTGGCTTAGTAACAGGCTTGTATTGTGAGGGGCCCCCGTCAAGGTATATATCTAAATATATTTATAAATATACCCTGCAAATATATATATATATATATGTATTTATGCTAATCTATCAAAGGACCCCTGGAGTTAGACACACCTTTTTCTTAGATGTATTTTACAAATAGGAAAATAGTACATTCCTTTGTGTGTGAATGCTTTTATACTCTTTTTAATAGATAAAAAGTTGTTCAGCAGCAATTTAAAATTACAATATTTAAATTCTAGTTTTAATTAATAATATAAGCGATACACCATACTTACATCTTAAAAAAAGAGAGGAGAGGGGGAGTTTAATTTTACATAAAACCAATATGTCCAGGGTTAACCGCAAAGAATGAGAATTCAGAGACGACTACACACGTCGGTTTCCTTATATTCGTGTTTCCCCGCAATTGTCAACTTGTTTTATTCTAATTGCCAAAACATTAAATCATCTATTGAATTGTCAAGACGACATTTGATAAATTCTTCCGTTGTATTCGTTATTAAGGGTTTCACTGTATATCAAATGCAGAATCGATCGTCCTACTTTAAAAGTTTTCTGTCTTCGTTACAGTCTCATTCTTGTGGGGAACCCTGTATTATGCTGGAAGTAGGGATAAAATCAAACCAAGAGGAAAAAATCCAGACATTTTTTAAAAATTTCTGTTCTTATTTTTTCTTCTATTTTTCCTCTGTCTGGTCTCTGGTCAGTGGTCAACCATAGCAACCGTTGTATATACACATTACACAATACACTATACAGTGCAACCTAGAATTAACAATAACAACCATAACAACCCTTTTTATATAAAAATACACTCGCAACCTATGCTATCAATACCAATTATAGCAACCCTTTTTTATATACACAATTCACTATTACAACGCAACCAGAGCTAACAATAACAACCATAGCTACCCTTTTAATATACAGTAAAACCCTTAATAACGAATACACCGAAAGAATTCATCAAATGTCGTATTCTTCACTTTCTGATAATGGAATATTGCAGATATTTAGTTTTTTAATTAAATTATTATATGGAACTCTTTAAAACTGTTCCCGCATATTCATGGCTATTTAATTTATTTTCGCAAATACTGAAATTTACGTAATATATAGTATAAAACTCATTGCAAAATTGTCAAGACGACATTTGATAAATTCTTACGATGTTTTCGTATTAAGGGTTTCACTGTTCACAATACACTATTTCAACGCAACCTAGAGCTAATAATAACAACCATAGCAACCCTTTATAAACAATACACTATACAGTGCAACCTAGAGCTAATAATAACAACCATAGCAACCATTTTATATAAACATACTCTTTATAACGCAACCTAGAGCTAATAATACAAATCATATATATACTCAATACACTATTACAACGCAACCTAGAGAACCCTTACAGAAAATTCTCAGTTTTAAAAATTACTAAAATTGATATCTAATTCATTCTTGATCAGTCATAGCTTTTGGGTGAACCGTTGTAAATCAGGTATAGGTCACTTGAACTTACGCTTACAGTCCCTTTAATGAGGATAATAATTAGGTTTGGATTTTATTTGACTGTTTACTTTTTAGGCCGGAGCCAAGTTTGAAGATATTCGTATCCCTGCACCCTGGGATGATATGGAGGGCTGGCAGAAGATGAAACCCACCACCCCCTACGGACAAATCCCACTTCTAGAGGTTGATGGTGAAGTTATCTCTGAATCTGTAGCTATTGCCCGCTACTGCGCCAGAGAGTTCGGTCTCGCCGGGAAGACGACATTTGAATCCGCTCAGGCTGATGAGATTGTCGATGCTGTGCAGGGGGCTATTGAGAAGCAATACGTTGCTTACCTATTTGAGAAGGTAGTAATTTATTTTTCTTCGGGTTTCATGTTTCACTTCAACCCCCCCCCCCCTAGCCTTTTAGCGATCGTGCTTCAAAGCTTTTTGAGTGATCATGCATGAAGGCCATACTAGATATTACTTTACGTTTCAAAATACACACATAAAATTTTTGAAAATATTAGAGATAAATAAGATTTTAATCTTGTTAATGATTAAGGATGAGGCTAGAAAGACGGACCTTCAGAAGGCATTTAACGAATCTGTTCTACCAACCCTTCTAGGAAACCTAGAGAAGCGTCTTTGCTCTCGTGGCGGAGACTTCTTTGTTGGCGGAGCTCTGACCTGGGCGGATATTGTCACCTACCAATTCTGCGTTGAACTGCCGGATAAGACCGTGGTGGAGAAGTACCCTAAGATCTCCGCCCTGGTGGCGAAGGTCGGAGAACTACCAAATATAAAGGCTTGGGTTGCTTCAAGACCAAAAACTACATTGTAATTAAGTAATTAATCAGTATTAAACACATCATTTGGTCATTTTATTTTGTTTTAATGAGTTTTAATCATTCAGTTCTGAAATAAAATTAATTTGTATTCAATACTTTCTTTAATCTACAGTATGCAAATCCAATCATATAAAGCTAGCTGCATATTTATATTCTATATAAAGTTGTAATCTCTGTTTGTCTGTTTGTATGTCCAATCCTTGAACGAATTGCCTCAATCTTTGATTAGGTAATTCGGGAGAACCACGTACGCTGTGTTCTCAAGCTATAATACTGAATACAGTGTGTGTGTAGAGTGTGTACTGCAGTGGTCAATAGGTTGTAAGCTCTCAATCTAATATCTACAAGAATTTTGCAAATTACTTCTCAAAAACTTAAGCCCAAAAACAAATTCTTTTTAGTCCCAAAATATATGGCTACAAAAAAAGTATATGTGAGTTTAGTGATGTAAAATGAAAGACCAAGACACTGCAATACTTTTATGTGGACCCAGTCCTGAAAATTTATCACTTCTATCACTGAATCTATGTTGCGGTGTAACCAAAGAGAATACGTACAGTGTACAACAAGTCACATTTTTAAACGGCAAATTAGAATTTATTTGTTGATTAAAATCCCAATATTTTTAGTTCCACACAGTCTAGGGTTACTATCAGGGAATAAGAATAAAGGGAAAAGGAATGGCGCTGGTCTGGCATGAGAAAGCCAGTCGCACTGCTTTGCAAACCAGTACGGTAAACTTTACACACACTCTTTTGGTACAGACACACAACATGATTACAGTCAAGGAAATTGCAGAACAATGTTGACAATTATAATTAAGCTTGAATAACGACTATATTTATTGTAAACTTTAATCAAGTTATATTCTTTGCATGAAAATTTGGCTCATAGTGTTGGCTTAAATATATAAATAATATACTACATGTATAGTAAACTTATTTTTAAGAAAACAATTAGCAATGAACAAATGTACTCTCCTAGACTGTACAAATACCGAGATTCGTATGCACTGTATAAACCTACAGTACACACCTTTGGTAAAGTAAACTTTACACACACTTTATGGTACACACACCCCCATTACGTTTCTGTTACTATCGTTAGAAGCAAGAAATATATATTTGTTGGTTAGAAGTGTGTTTAGATTTAATGTCTAGTTCAAATCTGATTTTTTAAATCAGTAATATAATCAAACACGCCTAATCTTTCTTCGGAATTTATTGACAAAGTGACACATAGGTATATATGCAGGGTATTCCTATAAACATGGGAATTTAAAGACAACTTCTATGTCGTCTTTGTTCTGCGCGGCATTTATACGTAAACACAAATTTTGTAGCATCCAAGTAAAATCTGTCAATAATTTAAACTACTAGTTTTGGGAATTCCAAAATGTGGTTGAACAGGACGATTTGTTGAGGTCATAGCTCTTGCTAAAGTCAACATTTTGAAAATTTTAGAACATGCAAATTATAAAACTAATAGGTTTCAAAGTCCGAGGAAGATGTAAAAAACAATGAATAAAATTTTGTCGTTTTACCTCATTCTTTAGCTAAAAGTTTCGCATGTTGTATGCATTGAGTTCCGTAAAAATGTATAGTTTTAAATAATCCAATGAAATTGAAACACATCAATTGTGCAGCGTAAACAGAACCAGTTATCTTAATTAATTGATTTTAAGCTATTGGTAAAACCATTTGATTTATAACAACATCAAATACACACGAGATTGCTTAAATGTGTCCAAATTTTCTAGAATTGTATAGTTCTCACAGTACATGTATCTAACAAATCACTGCAAATTCATCAGATTTATATATAGATTACTAAAAAGCGATATTTAAATATTCTATAATTTTTCTTTGAGTTTTTAAACAAAAGTAAACCAATTAAAACATAGTTTTTGGCCTTGAAGCAACCCAAGCCTTGATATTTGGTAGTTCTCCGACCTTCGCCACCAGGGCGGAGATCTTAGGGTACTTCTCCACCACGGTCTTGTCCGGCAGTTCAACGCAGAAGTTGTAGGTGACAATATCCGCCCAGGTCAGAGCTCCGCCTACAAAGAAGTCTCCGCCACGAGAGCAAAGACGCTTCTCTAGGTTTCCTAGAAGGGTTGGCAGAACTGATTCGTTAAATGCCTTCTGAAGGTCTGTCTTTCTAGTCTCATCCTTAATCATTTACAAGATTAAAATCTCTATAAAAAAGTGACATCATCCTAGAAAGAATTGGTTAAGCCAAAGCTTGATGAAAACAAAAAGTTTTTTTTTCAATTTCTTTATTGCAGAATTTTGTCTTTTGAATTTAACCGGAAATTAAATTTTGCATATTAATAGTTGACATTTTTTCTTTAATCGTTTAACGTTTTATTAAAAAAATTTTAATTTGATCTTTTTTGGTAATAGTAACATCTATTGGGCCTTCGAATGCACAATTACACCTGGGGTATTTTTTTTTTTTTTTTTTTTTGGGGGGGGGGGTGTTTGTTCATTTTGAATATCATTTGAAATGTGAAATTTAATATATTAATAGGCGTCTATTAATTATACAGGGTGTCCCACGAAACATGAAAGTTGGTAAATGGTTTAGAATGTCTTCTTCCATTATTTGTTTTGTTGTTTAATACCAAAGAAAATAATAAAAATATCATATAGGAGTCATATTATAGTAAAATTAACTTCAAAGTAAAATATATTTGACAATAGATTTTTTAGCGAAATAAACTGCAAACAGCCTTTAATATTTAAGACAGTGTATGGAATACGACTTTCAAAACTATTTACCACCTGTCATGCTTCGTGGGACACCCTGTAGCTGATTCTAGGCAGCTTATTTGAAGTTTAAGGTTTTCAAGGCTCTTTGCGCCCCTCTTTTTTAATTATTTTAGATTCAATTCTGATCAAACAGAAAAGTCAAATGCATTGTAAATGGAGTCACCTTTTCAAAAACAAAAGCATCGTACTGCTTCTCAATAGCCCCCTGCACAGCATCGACAATCTCATCAGCCTGAGCGGATTCAAATGTCGTCTTCCCGGCGAGACCGAACTCTCTGGCGCAGTAGCGAGTAATAGCTACAGATTCAGAGATAACTTCACCATCAACTTCTAGGATTGGGATTTGTCCGTAGGGGGTGGTGGGTTTCATTTTCTGCCAGTTCTCTATATCTAGCCAGTAAGCAGGAATTCTGCGATCAATATAGTCAACTCCGGCCTAGAAATGTAAATACAAAAATAATAAGGAGAATCAAGACCTAGCCGACTTTTAAGCGTCAGCTTTGCTCTTGATTTGACTTCGCCAACACTTTCTTTAGTCCTGAAAAAAAGCACTTTTTTCTACTTTCAGTTTTAGCTTTAATCCCGTTTTTTGTTCTTTTAAATCTTTCGATATCAGGGATATTCACAAAAAGAGAAATCTCTTGGGTCTTGACTATTGTCGTTGACATTTTGTGGACCCACCATTTAATGCCTTTTCCTAATCAATATTGAGGAAAAAATCGTGTTTTTTAGACTGACAATTTCCTTTATTGTTTCTGTAGCATTGATCCGCAATTAGTCGCTCTATGTTGAAAATTATAATATTTACAAAATAATGGATATCTGATGGATTTTTATCAGACCAATCATTTTACGAGACCGTTGTAAATTGGACATGCCATTTCAAAAATGGAGAAAAATTGTGTATTGTCACTTTAAGAATAGACTCTTAGAAAGAAGTATATATACTATACAGAGACCCAATAAATATAGGAATTAAGCGACGACTTCTATATCGTCTTTGTTCCGCGCGGCATTATTACGTGAACACAATATTTTAAAGTATCCAATTGAAATTATAAAAATCTAAATCTACCTATCACGGGAATTCCAAAATGTGGCCCTCCGATTTTGCAACTTCAAATGAACGGATATTTGGAGAAATCTGTCCAGATTTCAATCTTTAAGAGAAAGATTAAGAAGGCTGATCACATTTTGAAAAGCTCATCACAATCTTCTTTTGAGACATCCTTTGCCATTTAACAAGTATTGGAAATCAAAGACGATTTTAAAGTTGTCTCTTAAAGGGAGTGTTCGCGTAAAATGAAAGGGGGTATAGGCTTAACGGATAAAAAAAGCGCTTTTGATCGTTACTAATCTTACTTCTATCTGTTGCGTCTATAAGGAGAAAATTGTTATAGTATACCCCCTTTCAGTTTTTGCGAAAACTCCCATTAATACCCCTGTTTACTGAGACACCCTGTAATATAGAGGAGTGGCAGGTTAGGCCTGGGATTGAATGCAGCAGGCTTGGGATTGGTGTAACAAGGCAGGTGAAAATTAACACTTTCACAGGCTTGAATTTGTGTAATGTTTGGGGGGGGGGGGTGCATACTTAATAAAATCTACATAAAGAAGTATCGATATTTTTCAATATTTCAGGCTCACACAATTTAGTAAACATTTATTAAATCTTTAAAAAATCATGAATTTTACTAAAGTAATAAAAAAAATAATAACCTGTGCTAAAACAAGTCTAGCGGGCTCGGCCCTAGCCCTGAAATCGAAGTAGGTAAGCTTGATAATAGGCATGTTGACTCTGATGATGTTGATTCTGATGTTTGAATGAAGATTGAAGAGGAACAAATTAAATACTGTTGTATTGTAAGAACTCAGCGAACTGAAAAGAACTGTAAATATACCAAGGTTGTTTACTAAGGTTGCACTCTAATGTACGGAAAATGTCGTCTCCTAAGTAGTGAAATCCATAAATGAAATTACAGAGGCGAGTGTAGGGGTTAGTGACGTCATTAACAGATTTACTGTACAGGGTGTCCCAATAAACATGGGAATTCAGTGACGAATTTGATATCGTCTTTTTGAATAATTCTTTGATTTAGTATAGTGATACCTACTGAGAAAGCTGTAATCTGTAAGAGTATCGTCTGCTAAGTTCACTTTTTGTTTGTTTATGTTTTGACTGTATTGATTGTTGTTCTTAGTAAAACAAGAAAATTGCAGTATACAAACACAGTAAACTTGGCAGTCTTCACTGTGCATCTTGCGGAGACATTATAGACATATCTTTATAGCCATTTACCCGTTTCATAAATTAAACTCTCGCAGACATAATAATATTATGGTTTTTGAAATCAGGTATTACAATGCTAATTCATAACAAAGACGATATCCATTTCGTCACTGAATTCCCATGTTTATTGGGACACCCTGTATATAACTTAGGAGAATATATTTTCTGTACATTAGAGCATGCATCGAGAGGAAGCAACCTTTCACTATAGGCGGAGTGGAATTCATGTTGTGTTCAATGCCCCGGAAAGATCCAAAATAGAGAGAGGGGGATTGAATTTTGTAGATCCAGAAAAATAATTAAGTTAGTATTTATTTAGGGTTAGGAGGTTAGGTTAAGACACTTTCTGGGCCGAGCGCTGCGGCCACTGATTAGGTTAAGTTCTGACTCTTTCTGGGCCAGGGCTGCGGCTAGGACAGGCTAGGGTGCCGAGCGCTGCGGCCACATGTCTAAGACCCTACTAGCTGCAGTCTCTACGCAGGCATCCCACAGATACTATTTGTCTGGACCTGCAAAACTAAATCCCCCTCTCTCTGTTTTGGAATTTTCCGGGGCATTGAACACAACATGAATCCCACTCTGCCATCACTATACACTGAAAGTAGGGCTGGGCATTGTTTACAATCAGGATTTCAGTTTAACAACAACATCGTTAAGAAAAAAACTCAACGAATTAAATATTTTAAACCGTGAGATCATTATTGGCTATATATATATTCATCATTTATATTTGGCTAAAGCAAAATTACATTAAAGAATAAAAACAATCTAACATTAACATTATAAAAACATTATAAAAGTTTACAATTTAATACTAATACTCTTTTCTCTGGATATCATATTTTATGATTGACAGGGTTTGCCAAAAAACAGGTGCAATACAAGACTTTTAGCATGAGTATAGTTTAGCTATTCAGAGGTGGTTTTCAGAAATGTTGTTTCTTGGTCCCAGTCTAGTGTTTTTCGTTTTCTAAAAATGTGGTATGATGACAGTACTGCAAGGTTTGATAGATTTTCGCACATTGCTTTGAAACTAACACTGGGTTTGCAGAACTTATGCAGTTTCTTTATATTTGCTTTATTTGATGGTGAGATATATCCTCTTGCGCCGATTTCATTAGGGTGAACAGACACATCCCTAGTTGTTATATCTGTGATAAAATGTTCATACTTGTTCATCTTTTGAGCGTTGGCATTTTTGATATTTGTTTCCAATGGGACAGTAAGCTCAAAAATATCCATCTTTTCCTCCATTCTTTCGAAAATTACTAGATCTGGGTTTTCTGCTATAAAGAAAAGACTAAAGAGCTTCTCCAGAAAAAAGTATCATAAAAGCAAAACAAATGTGGACCCTTTTTCTTGCAATTTATATAATTCAAAAGTGATTTGAAAACAAGCAAATTTTTCTTTACCTTGAATGGGGCCAGAAATGTGCACCAGCACTGGAAGCTTTTGTATTATGGATATCGAGATCAACATGCTTGATATCTTCCCTTTTACACTAATCTATTATTTTTAACAAGCTAACTATCAATAAACACTAAACAGTGAAAATTATCTTGAAAAAAATGTTGGAATAAAAGGTTTCGAAAAGAACTAATGCGAACAAGTGTTCCAACTCTTTCAAATATATTTCTTTCATGATAGATATGAAGTAAACAAGAATTCTTTGAACCGAAAATTCAAAAAAAAATAAAAATGTATCTCCTTGATACAATATTGTTTTAAAAGAATATAGTTTATTCATTCATAGTTTAAAAAGATAATTTGTACAGAAAATACAAGATATAGAATTAACTCACAAAACGGTTTGATTGTTTAAATTATATAACACAAATTTCTTGCCAGATCATAGCATTTTAATATTGAAAGAATACTAATCATAAAAAAAATCAATAATACTTTATTTGCATTAATACATTATGTTTGTTATTTATCTATTCTTGAAATATCAATGATTGTTACATCGTTAGTATCGTCTGTAATAAATCCAGCCTGTTCGTTCTCTCTCAACTAAAACAGAAATTCGTTAGAAATTAGATTTTTTTCCCAGACAAAATTTCATCGAAGTGACCATATTATTTTAGTATTTAGGCATTAATTGAATAAAGTCATGTTTTTTCTTTAAAAAAAAAAGAATGTCATGTAACTATGTAGAAACGTGGTCATTTACAACCGGTGCCGTTGAAAGCGTTATTTTATCAATAATGTATAAGATGATGTCGTTTTCTAAAAAAAATCACTGGAAAAAAACGTCTTTTTGTGGAAAAGCTTTAAATGAAAACAATGGATTTTAAAGAGAAAAATTTGGATAAAGTGTTTTCTAGTTCACATATGTTTCTGCATGTTCTATGAAAGATACCTAGTTAGTCCAATCAGACGGATTTCAAAAATTGTTCGTCCTAATTGTTATGTGAATTTTTATAGTTTGTAAAAGTATTAAAGTTTAACATCCGTCATCTTCTCATTTTTACCTTTTGCATTTTTACGATATCATGAAAATCCATCCTTCTCTTCAGAAAAACAAGAACTAAAACAAATTTTAGAATTAATGGCGTTTGACAAATAAAGCATTTGTCAATTATTCAATGCTAAGTATACGACAACGTGCTGGCCCGTCATTTTAAAGTATGTCTGAAAGGCACCCAGACAGCTATGATAATCTATATAATAAAACAAGACATTCGTATATATATATTGCCTATAGCCGGCCAAACGGCTGGACCGATTGGGCTAAATTTTTTTTTGTGGAAACTTAAAGGTAGCCGGGGGGTGTTATAGGCGGAAAAAATTCTAAATTTTTTGTTTTAAATTTTTATTTTTATTTTTTTTTCCACGGGCAATCTCCTTCAGCTAGATATGTATAAATCTTGGATATCGTGTTTGCAATTGCATCAATAACTCACAAATACTTTTTGTAGCACTAAGCATTTATATGTTGGAACGACTGAAGCGCGATTTTTGTAGTTTAGTAATTGACATTTGCTGTGTTTTTCTTCTATGAGAGCGTTAATGAATAGTTTTCAAATTTTCAAATTTTCAAAAAAAAAATTCTTTGTCTGAAATGTACAGATAGTGACACCATAAAAGGTGTATTTCAATTTTCAAAATTAAATATTTTTCAGTTTATTAAAGTGGTAGCAAACAGATACTAGACTTAAAGATGAGTTGAGTTAAACACTGACTTAACACCACCCTTTAAATTCACTTACCAACTGGGCGAAATCTGGAGGTGTACCTGTTATAACCCCGGCTGTAACTAAGGCAAGAGCAGCACAGGTTCCTAGGATGAGACCAACTTCTCCTTCCTCTTCTTCACCAGTTACTTCCTCACCACTTAAACGACTGAACAAGAAACATAATTAAATATAAATAAAGCTCTCCGCCAATATATAAATAATTTTTGCTATAGCTGGCAAAATGGCTGGACTGGAATTGTTGTATTGTTTAGGGAACCAATATGGGTTGCTCGGGTGTGCCTTGAGCTAACATCACGATTTGATACTGAGCACGGGTAAATGGAGGGAGTAACTATCGGTGCAGGTTTCTGTTTCTGTTTCTGATTAAAGTCTGGGTTAAAACTATCAATCTAAACAAATGGTTTGAGCAGAGGAGGTGGCAAATTTTTCACAAAAAAAACTAAATACTAAAATATCCAATTTAAAACATTACCAAATTGACTCCAGAGTGCAGAGTTTTACAAAAGAAATGCTTTCAGCTAAAATAATTCACGTTAATATTGCAAGGTTCAAAAATATCAGATGACTTGAGAGTCCAGATATTGTACAATATGACGTAATAATGCAAAAAATATATCGACTCTTGCTCAATTTGTAAAAAAAATCTTTAAGTAATTCTATTTTCCTACCTTGAATTACCATGATGTTTTGTTGTATTCAAATCATCATAATCATTAGGTTCATAAATAGGAGCATCAGAATCATTTTCAGAATCTGCTGTGTATTCAAGATCGCTTTCATCCACAATCTTGTTCTCAAAATCTTCATGACGGAGATGTTCTTCAACGGATAGATCAGGTTCATCATAATTATACTCAATTGATGAACCGTCGACAGCTGTTGTAACCGAGTCAGCTGTTGTCACAAACTCAGCTGTTGTGGTGGAGTCAGCTGATGCACTGGTTGAGGATTGCACAACTGAAAAAAATCATAGAAAACGCTTTTTAAAAACATCGAAAATCATTGCTTCTCAGTAGTCTAAAATTGATTTAATCATAAATGAGACAAATGAAGTATTGATCTCCTTTTAGTGAAATTTAAGTGAATACAGTGGTGCCAAAAAACTGTGGAATAGGAAGGCAGCATTTGAGCAATCTTTTGTGCATTTGATGGTATTGCTTGTTCTTGCTAAAAATCAAGTACAGTTTTACGAAGTGCTTGAAAATCAGCTTATTAAGTGAAATGGCGTATGTACACTGCATAGTGCACAATTACTGTTAATAATATTTAATGGTCTATTAATAATCTAACAGTCGTCTTCACATTCCTTAGTTTTATTGATCTCACTCTGCATGAAGATTAGAGAAGATATACTTCTAGTCTAAAACATGATTGATTGGCTCACCCAGGAATCAACTATATGCGTTTGTTTATTAAATTTAAATTCAACTGCGTTATGGTCTTGAAGTTTTGGTCTGTACGTTTTGGTCAATACGTTTTGGTCTGTACGTTTTGGTCCGTACGTTTTGGTCTATACGTTTTGGTCTATAGGTTTTGGTCTTTACGTTTTGGTCTATACATTTTGGTCTATACGTTTTGCTCTATAAGTTTTGATCTATAAGTTTTGGTCTGTACGTTTTGGTCTTTACGTTTTGGTCTATACGTTTTGGACTATACGTTTTGGTCTATATTTTTTGGTCTATACATTTTGGTCTACACGTTTTGGTCTATAAGTTTTGGTCTATGCATTTTGGTCTATACGGTTGGTCTATAAGTTTTCGTCTATAAGTTTTCGTCTGTACGTTTTGTTCTGTACGTTTTGCTATATACGTTTTGCTCTATAATTAAACATCTTTAAACTCCATTGTCCGTTTTTTACTTTTTCTTTTAAACTTTTCAATCAACCAAAACGTAGACAAATGAGAAAGAGAAAAATTAATGTTTAACATCAAGTTGAATTGTGATCAAAAGTCACTGCTTGTATGCACATGGGCCAAACTGTTACATAAGTGTGGGATGAAGGGGGGGGGAGATAATTGTTACCTGGTTCTGTAGTTTTTTGATGAACCTCGATATTAAAAATATGTTCATCCTTAGCTCCTGATCCTTTTCCCCCTAGCAGTATATACTCCTCCATCTTGCAGGCATTATTAATATTATTATTATTATTATTATTATTATTATTATTATTATTATTATTATTATTATTATTATTATTTTTTTTATTTTTAGTATTATTATTATTGTTATTATTACTATTAATATCATAATTTTTTCATTTTTTTATCTTACCTCGCATTCCCATGTTCCTGAAAGTAAAAAATTTAAACTTTTTTATAATCCTTAGATATATAAAAAAAAATTCATAGACACAGTGTTTTGTAACCGTGAATGCTTGAACTACGAATTAAACACGCAAACGACTGCTTCATTAAACCCTGATGATTATGTAATGAAATAGGGAGCAGAGAGCTCAACCAAATCATTATAAATTGAGTTTTATAAGATATATATATATATATATATATATATATATATATTTATTTGCTAAAACTTGCCGAACGGCTGGACAAAATTGGCTGACATTTTTCTTAAGGAAAACCCATGGGTACCCTGGGGGTCACAATAGGCTAAACAAATTTTGAAATTTTTTAAAGCTCAAAGGCGTCAGATAAAATTACGATTTAGTACTAAGCGCGGTTAAATGCCAGGACTAACTTTGACTTTGAATAATACTATAAACCTGGGCAACGCTGGGCACTCCAAGTAGTATGTAATAATATAATTCTAAGTTAAAATAGCAATCATTCTGAGAGACGCGGCTCAATTGGTTGGTTCCACTTAAAATTGTATTCAGTATTTCAAGATTTAAGCCGGCGCTCAATTGAAACCGGTTTTGACGGATTTGAGATGCGGATCAAATTCCTTAAATTCTGATTTGTTTAATACTACCATACAAATTTATTGTTAACAGTCTTTTTATTTAATAATTTTTGTTAACCTTTCTCTGTTTGTACAGTGAGAAACAGACAACGATGGAATATGAAGTCGACATTAGCGCAGTATTTAAGGGTATTTGATATTGCATGTTACAAAGGAAATAGTTTGGCTAATAACTTACAAAATCGTTTATTAGGTCAAATTGATCTGTGTACACTGCACAATTATTGCGCCAACTGTACTCATTATACTATTTAAAGCTATAACCTAAGTCTATAAGCCGTCATCTTATTCCAGTGTTTTCTGGTTCTCCCTGGTTTCTTATTCTATACCTGAATCTTCCATTGTAATGTTTTCTATCTTAAGTCCGCATTCATGTTTCTCATAATCTCCCGATACAGATACTCTAGGGTTCAAATTCTAGTTGATATTTTTACATAAAAAACTTGAACTAACAACCCCCAAAAATATAGATATGAGTGATGGGCGTCGTTTTTTGGTTTGCTTTTATTGAGAGGCTTAACAAGATATTTTTGATCCCTTTTTTACATTGTACAACGTTTTTACTTTGATAACGATTTCAGCTTAATTCATGCGATTTAAAAAAAAAAATTTACCGACTTTTAAAATTTTTTATTTTGGCATAAAATTTTGCGCAATGTACTACAAATGTCAAAATTTTGTTACAACATTAAATATTAATTATGATCTCTCAAAAATAAAATAGTTGAAATATAAACAATGGAAACTGATAAAAAAGTTCATTTAACATTATTTGGGTAATTTAGGGTGAACTGAATAGTTTATTGAATAAATAAAAAGATTAATCATCGTTCCACTGAAATCATTGGTATTACTTAATTTCAAAGATAACTTTGGCCGAAGAAATCACCAAAAAAGTGATCGGTCCTTTTAACCCTATTGGTCGGGGNACGATAACTCATAAAGCATCAAAAAGCTATGAAGCTCAAATTTTGTGGCTTTTCTAACTAACGCATGCTTCTAAATTCAGGCTAAAAGCTGGGCTTTTATACCTACTGCTCGAGTCCTCAAGCACACTGCCTAAATGCCTTATTTTACCTACACCAGACTAAATGTATATTTAGACCTATTTCCAATTATTGGATTTCAACATTTTATAGGTCTTTAGAAAGCCTATGACAAAAGCAAGCAAATTGAACAACTTTTGCAAAGATGTTTTGCTCAGATTTTTGCACAGACTTCTTTAAAGGGAATTTTCACATTTTCAGTTTTTCTTAAATACAAATTTAGGTTAAACAAATTTTGCAAATTTTTTTGCACATTTGAATTTGCTGGGCCAAGGGCATTTCCAAAAATGTATAATTTGTTGAAATTTGAGATATTGTTTTTGCACATTTTTTACCTAATATCGCGATTTCGCAATAAATATTTGGATTTTTGCAAATTTGCCATGTTTTGCAGATTATTGAGGTAGGGCTTTCCAAAAACGTATCAAATGTTATAGATTTGTATCACAATAAGAAAAAAGGGGGAGGTCAATTGGACCCCCCCCCCCCCAAGAAACCAGCCAGTAAATCTGACGTCAGACTAAATAGGGTTAGCAATAATAAAAATCAGATAAAATTTAGATTTCTTTCATAGATATACTTGAATGTAGGGATGTTAACGTTTTCATTTTTCAGAAAAACGATCGTTTCGTTATGAAAACGACGATGAAAAATCGAAAACGAAACGATCGTTTTTGAAAACGATCGTTTTTTTAAAAAGTTCGTTTTTTAAAATGATCGTTTTTAAAACGATCATTTTTCAAAACGCTCGTTTTTCAAAACGCTCGTTTTTCGAAACGATCGTTTTTATAAAATTCGTCGTTTCGTTAACGATCTTTAACGACGACCCTTCGTTAACGATCGTTAATGACGAACCTTCGTTAACGATCATTAACGACGACCCTTCGTTAACGATCGTTAACGACGACCCCTTCGTTAACGATTGTTAACTAAGAGAGGAAACCGACCTGAAGGGCATCTGTACTTATCATTGAGTAGTTTTAAAGAAAATATCAAGGAGTTTTAACTCCCCCCACAACTGTGAAACTTCATGTAAGACGACATTCAATAAAGTTGCATGTAATTTTTTTTTCAAAAACGACCGTTTTGATAAAGTTCGTCGTTTCGTTAACGATCTTTAACGACAATCCTTCGTTAACGATTGTTAACATAATTGTCAATAAATTTTTTTTAAAACGATAGTTTTTCAAAAACGAACGTTTTTTTAAAAAACAATCGTATAAAAAACGGTCGCAAATCGTTTTAATACAAACGATCGATTTCTAAAACGATCGCTATTCGTTTTCTAAAAGTTCAAAACGAGTGGGTCGTTTTTAAAAACGATAGTTTTTTTTCCGAAAACGAAACGATCGTTTTGAAAACGAAACAAAAAACGATCGTTTAACGATCGTTTAACGATCGTTTACAAAAACGATTAACAACCCTACTTGAATGGTATATAAAAATTAAACAAAAGAAGACACGTTTACATCTGCAGGAATCCACTAAAAGACAAGTTTACAACCACTAAGAGACAAGTTTACATCTGCAGGAAACCACTAAGAGTCAAGTCTACATCTGCAGGAATCCACTTAGTGACAAGTTTACAACCACTAAGAGACAAGTTTACATTTGCAGGAAACCACTAAGAGACAATTTTACATCTGCAGGAATCCACTAAAAGACAAGTTTACAACCACTAAGAGACAAGTTTACATCTGCAGGAAACCACTAAGAGACAAGTTTACATCTGCAGGAAACCACTAAGAGACAAGTTTACATCTACAGGAAACCACTAAGGTAAGGAAAAAGGTTGAATAAATTCTGTACAATCGTCTCAGAAGCCTCATTTTTTTTGGGTAACCCTTTTTATTTACATGTTGAAAGAAGAACCCAAAAATACAGTTATAACCAGAAAAAAAGGAATGTAAAGACGACATTTTAGCAATACTTACGTGCATTTGATGTTGTTACAAAGCAACATTTTTACTAAACATTAGAAATAAGCCTGCCTTCACTGCACTGATATCTATCATGCACATTGGAATTTTTAAAGTTATAACTTAATTTTAAAATTCGTCTTCCTATTTCAACGTTTTCTGGTTCTAACTGTAAAAATATGTGTCAATGAGAATTCAAATTCCTGTGAGAGACCTCAGAGTGGCAATCCATCACTTGAACCTTTCCCTGAATTAATCTTGTTATTGTTTACTTTTTTGTTATTGTTTACCTGAAAACCGGTTTTCAACTTGTACCTGATCGGCAAGATATAAGCCGATGTTAAACCCTCCCGTTCTTCCAACTATATGCTTCATCTTTAAGAGTTTCAATCACAAACCGATAATTTTATTTTATTTTGGAAATTATTCATTTCTAAATCGAAAAAATCTTTAATCTGATTTTAGAAAAATTGGCAAACTGAGTTTTTTACATTCTCTAAAAATTTTGATATGATGTTGAGCCATTTTATGAAAATATTCTTTTTTAAATGATATTATACATAGATTAATAACGATACAGATAGAACAATAGATGTTGTTTTTTCAAGATTTAGTGGGGTTTCGTTCACAATAACCAGCTGAAGCAGAAGCACAAAGGAGTTTTGAAAAGACAACTTCCAGTGTTCTATCAGTATTGTTGTATCTATGATATTATAAATTAAAAGAATTAAAAAAAATTGTACTTAAGTCTTAAATTAGGAAAAAAAAGAAGGTTATAGAATTTAGGTTACAACATTGACAGCAGAAAGATGCAATAACCTCTATTAACCCTTTTTTTATAAATACTTTTCAATGAAGGCCTCGCAATCAAAATTGGAAAATTCTACCAAACCAAATTAAAGCTAGGGGGTGTGTATTGAATTAAATAATTAAATTGAAATAGGAGAAAAACATTACCGTCATACGTTTCCATTCAAAATCGCATTGTTTGACCCCTCCAGAACCAGTTATATGTCTAAACAATACTTTTTCTTACCATATCAGCAAGAGAACATGTTGTGAACATCGGGATATGCAGATTTTCGAATTAAGGAATTGAGTGTTAGTAACATTTTGACCTGTAACTTAATTCACACAATATTTAATCATGACAATTGACTCAATTCCTGTAATATTTCTTTAGTTAATTTAATCAATTCCTTTAACTAATTAATAAATAATTAATTAATTAATTAATTTGGTGCTCATAGTAATTCCTTACAGGGAAAACTTTGATTAAGTTATTATTATTATTTATTTTTTGTTACAAACAAAAATATACGAATAGACATACTTTCTATAACATATATGACATACAACATATATAACATTTGGAGAAGACGAGTCAAGTCATGATTGTCTTTAAAAATTATCCCGGGAGGGGGGCATCAAAAGACAATAATCCAGGACGTTTGGAGTTGGAAGAGGNGGGGGGGAATAACTGTTTATCCTTAAATATCAAAGTACCCATATTTGATATCACTCCAGTGCAAACAAAATTTCAGAACACAAGATGTAACGTCATATTCGTTTTCATTTTTGACACATAATTGAGAGTGTATTTTATTTAATTCTATTATGAATAATTAATGAAAATATTCGTTTTTCTTAAACTAAAATTTTTAAAATCTCAATACCCAGTTTATAAAAATACAAATGGACAAAAATCCCCCTTAAAAAAGTCTTGTATGACCTATCTTTTATCTCATTTTCATTGGAAAGCACCCCCAGATCGGCACAATTAAATTATAATGTTTTGGGAAAAACCATTTCTCATAACAACTAAATTGATCCAACTAGAACTTCTTTCACCTATAGTTATACGTTAGGTGGCGGTTTTTTCTAATAAAATGAAAACGATTTGTCCATTCAAGTTTTAATTTCTAATAAACTTTTTCAAGTTACAAGTTTGCACGTAAACAATGAGAAGCTGACAGCTTCTCCATGTTTTTATGTTTACGTGTGTCCAAGCTGTGTATTCCTGCTTGTTAGAAATCAAAATTGAAATAAAATGTTGTCTTCATTGTATTGATATATACGACAACGACTGTGGTAAAACTAACCTTTCCCTATAAAATACTTTGATTTGACCCATAGTGTGGTTTACTATACAGTACACACACTGCAGGATTTATTTTCAATTACTAAATACTAAATGATATGAGAGATAGCTAATTATTTCCCCCCCTAAAATGTTAACAAAAAATAAAAAAAACAAAGGAGGCCCTTAAAAATTAACTTGTTTGTACAGTACGTACACAAACAACCCCAATTTTTTTAAAATTGAGTTTTGCCCAGTTTGTCTGTTGTAATCAGTACACTAAACCTTTGTCAACATCTACTGTGTGTGATTCATGGGTACTGGAATACGGTATCCCAACGAGGCTCGCGCAGGAATGAAAGGCCCATACGGTACGGGGGTAAGATCCGTATCCTCTGACGTCACTGATTAAAACTATTGGTGGAGAATTCTCAGACCGTCAAAGAAATGCCAATCACAATCATGCGTATACTCGCCAGTGTCCACTTTGTGCCCTGTACCGGGTTATGACGTAGGTAAGATACAGAAGCTAGAATTGTATGACTACCTTACCCTATTCAAGTACCCATGGTGTGATTTGACCTAAAGCTTGTACAACTGCATATTACCTCCAAGTGCAGTACTCCCAATGATTATTCGATCTACATCTCATCTCGAGTGTTTCTCCTTCTATTCTAACCTAAATATAAACAAAATATAATTTTCTGTTTTCATCGAATAATAAATTGATAATTAAAAAAATATATTGAGATTATTTTGAAATATCTTTAAGAATTATATAAGGTTCACAACGGTACCCTTACAGCTTTGAGTAAAGAGGTATGGATTAGATATCCCCTTTTTTTTTAAACTGACTATTTTCTTTCGTGGCTTTTTGACTTTTGTGACATTTCTTTCTACAAAATAATGAAGAAAACAACAGACTTTAGCAGTTTTCAAGTTTTCTTACATATTACTCATCAGATTACGGTTTTAAAGGTACCGTTGTGAATTTGACAAACCTTGAAGTGGAAGTTCACTCAAAATTACAATGATAGTCCCTTTTGTGACAGACCCTTTTGTGACAGTCCCTTTTGTGACAGTCCCTTTTGTGACAGACCCTTTTGTGACAGTCCCCTTTGTGACAGTCACTTTTGTGACAGTCACTTTTGTGACAGTCACTTTTGTGACAGACCCTTTTGTTACAAACCCTTTTGTGACAGACCCTTTTGTGACAGTCCCTTTTGTGACAGTTCCTTTAACCCTTTTGTGACAGTCCCTTTTGTGACAGTCCCTTTTGTGACAGACCCTTTTGTGACAGCCCCTTTTTTGACAGTCCCTTTTGTGACAGACCCTTTTGTTACAGTCCCTTTTGTGACAGTCCCTTTTGTGACAGTCCCTTTTGTGACAGTCACTTTTGTGACAGTCCCTTTTGTAACAGACACTTTTGTGACAGACCCTTTTGTAACAGACTCTTTTGTGACAGTCCCTTTTGTGACAGTCACTTTTGTGACAGTCCCTTTTGTGACATTCACTTTTGTGACAGACCCTTTTGTGACAGACTCTTTTGTGACAGTTCCTTTTGTGACAGTGTAGCGACGAAAGGAATAAGACCAAATGAATAAGACCAAATGAATAGGATCAAATAAACTGACTGAATATATATTTATCAAAAACAGTATTTATACTAGATGCAGTATATCATAATCTAAACAATAACATGTGAAGTATGGAATATGCTGTGTACTGCATTCCGGGAATCCAGGGGCGCCACAACAGTCCCTTTTGTGACAGACCCTTTTGTGACAGACCCTTTTGTGACAGTCCCTTTTGTGACAGTCCCTTTTGTGACAGACCCTTTTGTGACAGTCCCTTTTGTTACAGTCCCTTTTGTGACAGTCACTTTTGTGACAGTCCCTATCATGGCAGTCCCTTATGTAAAATGGTGTAATAAAGACGACGTTCATTCCACACTTAGTTTTTGTTCTAACTGTATATTTCCCCTCGGTTGCATATTGTTTTTACAAAATAATATCTTAAAAAAGACTGTAAGCGTAATTTCAAGTAAGCAGCTTCTCGCAAAGATGGCAATGGTTGATTTACTAAGGAACCCTGAAAAGCTCTGTCTAATCAAGGATAAATTAGATTTCTATGTTTTTGTTTCTTTAAATTTTCTATTTGCGGTTTCTATGCTAAAGGAATTTATGCATTTCATGCAATTATAAGAAATAAGAAGCAATGGAGAAATTATCAGAGAGAACACTTTTCGAATGAGAAAAACGAAGGCATCTTCCACAATTTTGATCAGATTAAGGTTTCAATGATGCCGCTGAAAATCAGGTATTGCCATCTTTGCATTAAAGGTTACTTAAAATTAGTTAAAAAAAGATTGTGAAGACTACTTACCCCGGAATTGTATTTATGATCAACTATCTGGAACTTGGCATCACTAAAGCCTATAGAAATTCCAATCAAAATTATCAAAAATACCATTTTTCTGAAATAAATTAATTATGTTAAAAAAGATGTTGAGATATTGATAAAAATGTTGAAAATAACAATATTATAAAAATAGTTTGTATTTTAATAACATGCATATTGGATTACGAAAATCTTAAAAATCTTAATTAACATTTTCAAAACAAAATATAATTTAACTTGGAAGGAATGCAAGATGAACTTTGATATGAAGAGCCACGTGAAACTAAAGTAAATTTTCACGTAAGAATGAGATCTTTTCAGTTATAACTTCTTTTATGTGAAAGAGAAGTTACGAGGGTACAACGTCGTACCAGTTCTGTGGCATGAATTTGACCATCTAAACTTGTCTTATTGTAGAAGTAAAACAAAATGTAAGATGTTTTTGAAACAACCAGGTCCGTAGCTAGGAATTTTATATTTGTATCTGTATCACGTGACCAGTACACTGCACTCTCATTGGTGGGAGTTCTTGTGACGTAATACGTACTTAAAAATAATATTATCAATTATATTTGGTATAGTTTACCAATTGAAGTCAAGGAGTCCAGGAATGTCACCATTTTTAAGACTAAATTGGAGAAATTAGTCATTTAAACTATCTTTCTGTGCTATTAGGAACTGTGTTACGAAGCAACTAGATGAATAACTTATCGAAAAGTCATGCAGTTTCCAGAGGACACCAAAGACGTTTGCACCATGGACCAAGAGGTCTCCTGCAAACCACCACACAAGTAAACAAGTATATCTATTAAAAATAAAAATAAAAATTATGAAATAATAATCGGAGAGAACCTAAGTTACAATTTGGTTTCTCTGGGATATCTTCGTTTTCAGATTGGTTGTGTATTTGCTGAATATGATCTATTTAAACCTACGACTTTTGCTATACAAAATTGTATGTATATGAATTTCCGTATAATTTTGACACAGTTTTATATCAATTTCTCGAGACAGGAACATCAGATATAACTTTCATGGGTTGCGATCAAGAGCTAAAGTGATTAGCTTTCAGCCTATTTTCCCTTTACAGTCCCATTAAAGCAAGAAGTGAGTCAAGCCAATTTCTGGAAAAAACTACATTTGCCAATTGTTCATTACTTGAAATCCCAGGTTAAAATCTTTTTATTTTGATATCGACTAAATTTTAAATCGACAGTGTAAAGGATTTTTGTCTCTGTTTGTTAGAAGATAAGCATGCAATTGTTCTGTATATAACGGATATTAGAAGGCATCTGGAAAGTGTTTTATTGAATTATTAAATTAAATTGTCTTTAAAAGAACAATTTGAACAGATTGCACTATAGTTTCAGTAGAAGTAAATATTTCCATTTACGGACAGCGCCGATATAAGGATATTGAGATAGATAGAAAGATAGATGTTACCGCCATACTATTTCTATTGGTTCAGATTAAACACCAAACAATGACTGAACCATGATTGGATCAGGCGCTAATGGAATCGCATACAAGTCTAAGCGCAAGTTGACTTCACTCATTTTCTGCTTTCAGTTCTCTTCGCAATCACTCCTGTATGCGATTCCATTAGCGCCTGATCCAATAAAGGTTCAGCCATGTGTTTGTTGTCTATTCTGAACCAATAGAAATTGCATGGCAGTATCGTTTATCTTTCTATCTATCTCACCATCCAATTAGAGATGAATCCTTATATCGGTAACAGTGAATGGAAATATTTACTTCTACTGAGCTGAAAACTTTAGAATTGTGGATTTCGAGATAATGCTTGATCCTCTCTTTTTCTTAATATCGAGACTAACTTAATCTTGTACTTGTATCCTGAAAACTGGTATAAAATTCAACCAATCAGAGTCGCGTATTTGAAAGCGATAATTTGAAATTTGGCGCGCCATTAAAGATTATATACAGGACCGGGAGGGACTCTCTAATTTAGAAAAACCGGTTTTTTTATTTTTCTCTACTATATCCAAGAAAGAACGGTTTAAGAAGAAAATCAAAAATGTGTTCATTGGATACTCAGATTAACTAATCGGGATTAAGGATATCTCATTCTAAAGTTTTCAGCTCTGAAACTACAGTGTGAGCGGGTACTAATCAAATTAAGAGTTATAAAGTGTTGAACTCTGAAACTAAAGGTCTCTTAAAAATGAATTCTCCTACTTTCCTCAATTGTCTAAAAAAAACTGTGTAACATATTGCAAAACATGAGCAAGTTCACTTAACTGCAGATATCAATGAGATCAACTCTGGGTTGGGTATACTTATAACTCCGATAAATAAGATCAACTCTTGGTTGGGTATACGTATAACTCCGATAAATAAGATCAACTCTTGGTTGGGTATACGTATAACTCCGATAAATGAGATCAATTCTGGGTTGGGTATACTTATAACTCCGATAAATAAGATTAACTCTGGGTTGGGTATACGTATAACTCCGATAAATGAGATCAACTCTGGGTTGGGTATAACTCCGATAAATTCAGTTTAAACTGAGTAAGGATGAGTAAATAAGGATTGAAGCAGGGGAGATGTATCTATCTATCTATCCAATGTATAATAATATAACTAAACCCCAACATGTGTTGTTATCTGATAAATTTACAAAACAAGGGAAACCCCACATTATTTTGTCAAATTTATATTTTTATATTTTTATATATTTATATCTAGCCCTGATGTTTTTTGTTGATGAACTATTTGGTAAAGCTTGACATATGTAGTTGGAGGGGTAGAAATCATGGAGTTAGGAATACAAGGATATACAGTGGAGAGGTAGAAGGGTTTATCATGGAGCTAGGCATACAGGGATATACAGTGTAGGGGTAGAAGGGTTTATCATGGAGCTAGGAATACAGGGATATACAGTGTAGGGGTAGAAGGGTGTATCATGGAGCTAGGAATACAGGTATATACAGTGTAGGGGTAGAAGGGTTTATCATGGAGCTAAGAATACAGGGATATACAGTGTAGTGGTAGAAGGGTGTATCATGGAGCTAGGAATACAGGTATATACAGTGTAGGGGTAGAAGGGTTTATCATGGAGCTAAGAATACAGGGATATACAGTGTAGGGGTAGAAGGGTTTATCATGGAGCTAGGAATACAGGGACATAAATGTAGGGGTAAAAGGGTTTTCAATGGAGCTAGGAATACAGGGATATACAGTGTAGGGATAGAAGGGTTTATCATGAAGCTAGGAATGATCTATATTGCGTATAAGAGCTCGCATAAATGCCCAATCCTTATTGCGAAGTCCGAGGACGATATGAACTAAACATTAAACAAATTTAGCAGTTACAATTATGGACAAAGAAGGAGAAAAAGCGAGTGTTTTGAAATCGGAGGGGGGGAGGGGAATTTTAGGGATTTATATTTAAATTAACTCAAGTTCAAGGAAAAACGTTTCAAAAAATTTAGTTTTATTCTCCGTAAACTTTTTCTCTAAAAGTTTAAACCCTGATCCTCTTTCATCCCCTAGATTTAATCCAGTACATATGTATTTAAGATCCTCTATTACAAATAGAAGAAATAGTACAGTATAGACATGACATTTCGAGTCAAGCAAAGATTAACAATTTAACACAGAACAATTTAAATAAAAGGAAAACGTTAAATGAGGATAAAAACTACCCCCTGTCCCCTCCCCTTAAATCTGTGATACAGGGTTTCCCACAAAGGATGAAACTTTAATGACGACCTAAAACTCCTTAGTTTTGACGATTTTAAGGTTGTCTAAGATATTTTGTGCAATGTATGTACAATGTACATAGAAGGTAAGATGAGGGCATTTAAAGTTTCTCTCTTGTCCTTTTTTTCATTTTTATGTTTTTTTTAATACCCACATAGGTTGCCAAGGATCAAATCTGATAAATGTCTTTTTATACTTTTAAACTAAAACTGCAGACCACAATTCAGAAAAATACATAATCTTTCAAATTTGTTCCCATACAAACTATAATTTATTATCTACTAGCTGAAGGACCCGGCGTTTCCCGTGGAATAAAAAAAAAAGAATTTTGAAGAAAAAAAATTTATTTTTGATAGATAGAAATTATAGAATTTTTTAGCCTATGCTACCCCCAGAGTACTCATGGGTTCCCTAAAAAAAATCAGCCCATTCGGTCCACCCGTTTTGCCGGCTATAGGGAACATATATACGAATGTCTTGTTTTATTATATAGATTAAAAATGAAAAAATGATAATTTTTAAATTTTGTCGTCTCCCCTCTTTATCAGGACACCCTGCAACCGATTACATACAAACATATATTCATTGATAAAGCTAATATTTCAAGCATATTGTATTGACTGACAATACTGCATATCCCAGATATATATACTGCAACTTGGAAAATGTTTTATAAAATTAATTTTTTTATATTTCAACACTCGAGTAATAAGTTTTATGTATATTAGATCTTGAACTTTTAAGAACATTAAAAAAATTAAATGTTTAAAACATTTTCCATACTTTCCACGGAGATTCATTTGCACTACATTTTAGAAACGCATAGTAAACGTTAATTTTATTCCCACTCTCAAGCTTAAATTAAACTTGTAACATACAGGGTTAGAGACGACTATTCGGATTCTTTTCTTACTTACTTACTTACTTACTCAAGGTTCTATAAAGCTGCAATATTGTTCATTTCTTTCTGAGTTATACTTATCATTTAGGCAACCTTCGTCATTAAAGAAAGCGTCTCATCCAATGTGGATAACCCATGTACTTTATGTAATTTCAACCTTTTGGTTTGAGAACTGTACACTTCAAATAATAATGTTAATTAACCCCATGGGCACCCGTAGTACATTTGAATTTCCGAGCCGGGTCAATCTTTCCGGTCCCAGTTTGTACTGTACCTGTCTCTATGGACAGGACTAGCCTGAACAACAAGCTTGACGCGGTAAGACTTTATGCTTCAAATAGGTTGAATTTACTTTTATCAAAGGGGCAGAGGTGTATGACCCCCGCTTCTAACCTAAATCTCTGAAAAATCCTTGTCTTGCTAAATCATGTCAAGGTTATATTCAATGTGTTCAGGGGTAAATAAGGCAAAAAGTGAACTTTTCAATGCTTTTTATCAAACAATCATATGTCAGTTAAATGACAAAATAAAATTTCAGTTTTTAATTATTATCCATTATACATTATATTAAAGAGAGTTTATTGAGAAAAATGAAAGGGAGCTCTTCATCAATCATCTCTACTTTTTATTTAAATTATCAGTTTTTTTTAACACCCCGAAAAGGCAAGAACAACCTTGATTTTTCTGCTGATTAAATTTTCATATTTTTTTGGAGTGGTGGTTATTAATCTGATTCATGAGCCGATTATTTTTAGCTTCCTTAATTCTAAAAAATGCAATTAAACTGAAATTTTGTTTTTGGATTTCTTTTTTCTGTGTGTCACAAATTAAAAAGTGATGATGTATAAAAAATGACAACCTCCTACCAAATTTTAAGGAAAAATCGTGTTCGACCTTAATACTAAAACTTTTGATGAATCTATGGTAATTTTCATTTTATAAATCAAACTGCTATCCTATCATATCCTATCCTATCCTATCCTATCCTATCCTATCCTATCCTATCCTATCCTATCCTATTCTATCCTATCCTATCCTATCCTATCCTATTCTATCCTATCCTATCCTATCCTATCCTATCCTATCCTATCGATCCTTTTTTCCCTGTTATCTATTTATCTATCTGACTATCCATCTATCTATCTATCTATCTATCTATCTATCTATCTATCTATCTATCTATCTATCTATCTATCTATCTATCTATCTATCTATCTATCTATCTATCTATCTATCTATCTATCTATCTATCTATCTATCTATCTATCTATCTATCTATCTATCTATCTATCTATCTATCTATCTATCTATCTATCTATCTATCTATCTATCTATCTATCTATCTATCTATCTATCTATCTATCTATCTATCTATCTATCTATCTATCTATCTATCTATCTATCTATCTATCTATCTATCTATCTATCNCCCTAAAGCAGCTAAACCATTCTCTTTTTCACTCCTTCCTATAAACTCTCAACTATATTATTTTATTGAACAATTTATCACAATCTCACATGATTTTACAAATAGATTATTAATTATTACACTTTTTAACAATTATAAAGAGGCGGAATTGTAAAAGCATGACAATCTTTAAAAAATCTTGTGTTTTTTCTTGTAAATGCAGGGTGTCCCACGAAACATGACAGTTGGTAAATAATTTAAAATTTCTTCTTCCATAATTACCAAAGAGAAATAAAAATGTAAAATATGTTTTAGTAAAAGATTTTATTAAACAAATAAAATGCAAAAGTCTTTAATATCTATTACAGTATAGGGAAGAAGACATTCCAAATTATTTACCAACTGTCATGTTTTGTGGGACCCCCTGTATCTGGATGATTTAAAGAGAGTGTAGACGGAGTTTACAGTAACCCCCCATTTGCAGAGTGGCATGTCAGATTCACCTTTTAAGCCTTTAACTGATCAAGGATATCGCACTTATATTTGTTTTATAGAAATAAATATTTAAATTTACTTTCCAGAATTCACGGAAAGTATTTTTTATTTAATTTTTATTTAAAACGGTGTTTGACAAGGTTATAATACAAGGAAAGTTAATTGCAGATGTGTATTCTCTGCGTACATATCAAAACCAGTTATCTGGGTGGAATTTGTAAACAAGATGCATCAGTGTTTGTTTAGTATCCGAGGAGGATAAAAGCATTTCATTTTGATAATTTTGATAATTCACATAATAGTTTCATATGACCAGAATATCTCATTGGTTTTTTGTGAAAGATAGATCCCATGTCAGGCTGTGAATGTAATAAATCTAGGTCCCGATAAATCTCCCGATACTTGACTCTTAGTCTAATGTCAATCTCCCTGACTCAATCTCTAGCCAAAACTCTGGCTCTGTATACTTCTGTATAAATCGACTATTGCTACTATACTACTTTATTAATACAGGTAAATTTAAGCTGACCGGAATGGCCGATCAGGGTCAACATGAACATAGATAAAATAGAAAACGGAACATAGATAATAAAGATTGTACTAACATGATATCATAATTTATTACATGACATCCGTCTTGTGTTTACATTACCGCCCAGAGACAGTAAACTGCAGTACAAAAGATGCGTACTGCTCTGAAATCACTTTCCTTGTATTATAACCTTGATTAGGAGTAAACACACAGAGTGCTTTGCCATCAATTATGAGTCGAAATGTTAAAAAATGTAAATCTGACATTCCCTCTCTTTAAGGGTCACTTGAAATTACGCTGACATTCCCATAGAGAATAGAATATATATATATATATTATTCTATTCTCTATGGACATTCCTAAGAAACACAAATGAATAATTTCTCAACGTGGATTAATGATAATTCTGGTAAAAACTGTTGCAAACAATGTAAGTAATAAAACTGCTAATCTTGGTAGATAAAGAGCTCCAATTGCAGATACAAAGTTTACATTGCAGTAATCCCTAGTACAGAAACAAAACTGCGGATTCTAAACAAAAATTAAACATTATTAATATTAACTAGATAGATAAAGAGCCCAGTGAAGTGTTGCCCTTGCGATATAAACAAAAAACTTTTGATTTTTTAGCCTACGTCACCCACCCATGGGCTCCCTAAAAAATTCCGCCAATTTTGTACAGCTGTAGTTATATATAAGCGAAGAATATTATAATATTATAAAGATTACAAACAAAAAAATAGTATAATTATTGCGTCATGAAGTCTGGAAAATAACTACTTAAAGTTTTTTTTCAGAGGACTAAAATTAAAATTTACAATAATAAAGTCATAATAATTTCAAAGCAAATAATATGCGACAACTGCAAATTTAGGTTTACCCTCAAAGGATGAGATTTTAATAAGGTTCATTTTGGCCTTCTGTATTTATTAAAATCCTTAGTCAAAATAAAAAAAATGTTGATAATATTAAACAAACGAATTTTTAGAAATCGAAAATTAAATGAAAGACCCCATTTCAAGTCGACGACAACAAATCCAAGGAAAAAGTAAGATAGTGAGTTTTTTTCTCATAAAACAGACAATTAATTGTAAGAAAATTAAAGAAAAGTGACAATTTAAATCTAAAAAATTAAGACGATAATGAATTTTAAAGAAGCTTAAGGTACCAATGATTCAAAGAAAACAACAATAAATTATGAAGAAAGGCCAAGAATTGAATCAAGGGAAAAGGAGACGGATAATGATTGAAAGGATGAATGAAAAGATGCATGTTCAAAGATTTAAAGAAATGAAGACGACGTTGAATGAATTATAAAGAAAATTAAAGTTCAGATCATTCAAAGAAAGAAAAAGGACATTTAATTATGTTTAAGTTATAGTTGAACTCTCACCAAACATTTTTACGAAATGAAGACGACAACAAATTATAAAGACCAGTATTGGTACAAATTATTCAAAGAAATGAAGACGACAACAAATTATAAAGACCAGTATTGGTACAAACTATTCAAAGAAATGAAGACGACAACAAATTATAAAGAAAAGTATTGGTACAAATTATTCAACGAAATTAAAACTACAACAAATTATAAAGAAAAGTATTGGTACAAATTATTCAACGAAATTAAGACGACAACAAATTATAAAGACAAGTATTGGTACAAATTATTCAACAAAATTAAAACGACACCAGATTATAAAGACAAGTATTGGTACACATTATTCAACGAAATTAAGACTACAAAAAATTATAAAGAAAAGTATTGGTACAAATTATTCAACGAAATTAAAACGACAACAAATTATAAAGAAAAGTATTGGTACAAATTATTCAACGAAATTAAAATGACAACAAATTATAAAGAAAAGAATTGGTACAAATTATTCAACGAAATTAAAACTACAACAAATTATAAAGAAAAGTATTGGTACAAAATATTCAATGAAATTAAAACGACAACAAATTATAAAGACAAGTATTGGTACACATTATTCAACGAAATTAAGACGACAACAAATTATAAAGACCAGTATTGGTACAAATTATTTAACGAAATTAAAACGACAACAAATTATAAAGACAAGTATTGGTACAAATTATTCAAAGAAATGAAGACGGAAACAAATTTTAAAGAAAAGTATTGGTACAAATTATTCAACGAAATTAAGACGACAACAAATCATAAAGACAAGTATTGGTACAAATTATTCAACGAAATCAAGACGACAACAAATTATAAAGAAAAGTATTGGTACAAATTATTCAACGAAATTAAGACGACAACAAATTATAAAGAAAAGTATTGGTGCAAATTATTCAAATAATGAAGACGATAACAAATTATAAAGACCATTATTGGTAAAAATTTTTTCAAAGACATAAAGACGACAATAAATTATAAAGACAAGTATTGGTACAAAATTATTCAAAGAAATGAAGACGACAACAAATTATAAAGACAAGTATTGGTACAAATTATTCAAAGAAATGAAGACGACAACAAATTATAAAGACAAGTGTTGGTACAAATTATTCAAAGAAATAAAGACGACAATAAATTATAAAGAAAACTAGAGGTGCCAATAATGAATGTTGAAGAAAAATATATTTGCCAATAATTGAATTAAATGAAGACAATAATGAAGCATGAATGATGCAAAGACGAATCAAAAGTAATGAAGGAATTGAGGACAATTTATATCACAAAGAAAATAATTGTGGTTTCTTGACAACTTGGGTTTTGCAATTCTGTTTCGGAAAAAAAATTAAAAAAAAAACTTGTTAAGGTAGAAAAACGATGATATCTCCCCCTATTGTTGATCAGATAAAGATTCAGAGGGTACCATTGAGAATCTGGTGAGAAACATTACCTGGTCACCACACATATAGTATTCAGGAAGAGTCGCAGAACATCCCTTCACAATCAGTCCAGTTACTAAATTAAGATTAATACATTGGATCAAACAGAATTTTTTAAAATCTTTTAATCTTTAGAGGAGTCTTATTAAGAACAAAAATTATGTTCGAATATTGTACAAAAGAGAGAGCGTTAGAGATTCAGTTTTATTTCTAGAAATTTCTAAATTTCTTGAAATTTCTTTGAAAAGCAACTTTCAAGAGGCTAGGTTAGGTTCAGACACTTTCTGGGCCCAGCGCTGCGGCTAGGACAGGCTAGGGGGCCGAGCGCTGCGGCCATGGGTTAGGTTAAGTTATGGGGAGTGCATGCTTGAAATTGAAAGCAGGTTAGTTATCAGGAAAAGGTAATTTTGAGAACCTTTTATGAACTTTTGATGTCTCAAATTTATTTCGGTGAATTATGATAGCGCCTATGACATTTTTGTTAGACACTTCTTTGTGAGGTGCAAAAATGTCGATTTTGCAAGTTATATGATTTTTGCAAATTCAGTGAGATAAAACTTAGGAATATTAGAAAACCAACTGAATTGACTAAAATTATGATTTTAAATAGTGTAATAAACATAAAACACAGCAAAGGTGCAGTGTTTACAAAATTATTTATTCATAGCATAACATCAAATTAAAATAGATTCCTTAATTGACATATTCCTATTCAACAGTTTTATGGGTTTTACTGTATTTTAAACTAAAGACGCAGGATGTTATTTAACATAGTTATCCCAAGGTAAAATTTAGAAACAGAATATTATTCAAAGTACATAGTACTACGTACAGTGGTCAGCGTGTATATAATGATACAATGAAAACGGCTTTTCTTTTTAACCCTATCCCTGCTGGGGTACTTGAAAACCAATTCTATCAGGCTTTTTTTCTAAATTACAAGTTTACAAGTAAACAAAGGGAAGCTTCTCTTTGTTTCCATGTTTATGTTTATTACTACTGTTTGAAAGGTTTGTAGAAATAAAATATCGAAATCGAAAGTCGTCTTCAATGTATTGATATATACGACGACAGCTGTAGTTATTGTAATGATTTGTTGTAATTTAAAGAATCTTAGTATTCAGTGTTCACCTGATACTATTGAGCAAGCAATTTCTCCAGATTTACATGTCGTTGGGATTCCTGAACATACATTTAATAATATGAAAAACTTGATTATAGGCTTTTTTAAGCTAACAGTATTATGAAAATATCAAAAGGCTTCATGTTACCTAAGATTTTTTTTGTTTTTCATTTTTTTAGTTACTAACGCTTGTACACTCAGAGATTGTAGATGAGAAGTTGATATGGAAAAACATTTTTCGCATATGATGTTTGAGATAATAATGTGACTCCAGAAACGGTAAAATTCATATCTTAATAAATTGTCATCCTGAAACACCTCACTGTATCTAATAACCCCGAAATTCTTCTGAAGAAGTTTGATTTTAATCTTCTTAAAAAAGAATAGTTTAAAATGTTTTAGCTTATTCTTTATTTTACCGGTCCTTTGTACTTAGATAATGAAAAAAATGTCATAAAGAAACAAAGATTTACCTAAATTGTCGTTTAAATCACATGCCCCAAAAACGCTAGAGCAAACATAACACTAGAAAAAAGACATGCTTTTTAGAATTCATTAAGTAGATTTAAATCTTATTAATATTTAATCATTGTTGAACTTTTTGCGGTGGAGCGTGTTTCAGCTTCAAAATGAAACCTTCCTGAAAAGTTTCGGGGTAAAATTTTCTTTAAATTTTCATTTCATATTATAAACCGGATAATTTTATTGAGAGGATAATCATGTTCATCATTTTTTGTTGTAAAAGATATTGCTTTTACAATTGATTACAAGTGTTCATAGCATGGTGTGTCTCAATAAACATGGGAATTAAATGACAACTTCTATATCGTCTTTGTTTCAAGCGTGAATATTTTGTAAATATCATTTCGTATCATCACAGTTAAAATATTTAACACCAAAAATTACTGGTCTCGGGGTTTCCAAAATGTGGTCTAAAATTTTTTTTTTCAGAATGGGATCTACCAATTTTTCAAGACTGACGGAGATGTTATGAAAATTGTCCAGGATTCCAGTTGTTTTAAAAATCAACAAAACTATTCAAATGTATAAAATATTGGCCACATTCAAAGATACACTATATGTCATTTATCAAGTATCGTTAATCAAAGACGATAATCCAACCAAGTCATCTTTCAATTACCATGTTTATTGGGGGCAAACGCTGAATTCCAACCTTCGAGTGTGCGAGGTGGGGAAGACTTCACTGCAGATTTTACTTTTGTATATGACCACTTTTTCAACAATTTTCAATAAAATTAGTATTTACTTAGGGCTAGGTTAGGTTCAGACACTTTCTGGGCCCAGCGCTGCGGCTAGGACAGGCTAGGGGGCCGAGCGCTGCGGCCATGGGTTAGGTTAAGTTATGACACTTTCTGGGCCACCTGCACATTCGAAGATTCGAGTTCAGCGTCTGTCTGTATTGGGTCACCCTGTGCAAAGTATATAGTGAACACTCTTCCATGTAGCAGAGGAAAATATATCCTATTAAAAAAAACCTTAACACTATGTAATTTACAACCAAAACTCAGTTTTGAAAAGTTGTAAAAAATATAAAATGCCCTCTGGAATTTTCATTACAGGGTTTCGTGTTAAGGTTAAAATAAGCTTCATGGACAAGGCATATCTCAAGCTTCTTCATTTTTTATTACAGATAAACCCTAACTAAGCCATGCGTCAAAAAAATTCATCAAATGTCGTATTCTTCACTTTCTGATAATGGAATTTTGCAGATGTTTAGTTTTTTTAATCAAATGATTATATGGAGCTTTTTAAAACTGTTCTCCGCATATTCATGGCTATTTATGTATTTTCGCAAATACTGAGATTACCGTAAAATAGTACAAAACCCATTAAAAAATTGACAAGACGACATTTGATAAATATTTACGAAATATGGCTCATTTAGTGTTTCTGTTTTTTTTTATGTATTTTGGTTATATTTCTGTAAGAAACTGTAATAAACTTTATCATACAGTATCATTGAGAAAAAATACACATTCATTAAAAACCTGCAAACCGGGAAGTAGGAAGACGACATTAAACAATACTTAAACCGGGGAGTATAAAAACGACATTAAAACAATACTTAAACCGGGGAGTATAAAAACGACATTAAAACAATACTTAAACCGGGAAGTAGGAAGACGACATTAAAACAATACTTAAACCGGGGAGTATAAAACGACATTAAAACAATACTTAAACCGGGGAGTAGGAAGACGACATTAAAACAATACTTAAACCGGGGAGTATAAAAACGACATTAAAACAATACTTAAACCGGAGAGTAGGAAGACGACATTAAACAATACTTAAACCGGGGAGTATAAAAACGACATTAGAACAATACTTAAACCGGGAGTAAAAAGACGACATTAAAACAATACTTAAGCCGTGGAGTAGGAAGACGACATTAAAACAATACAATCAAGTTAAATGGGTCTGTTCACATTGTACAATTGCTGTGTTTAACTTTAATGTTTCTTGAACGATTAAAATTCTAAAAGTTGTCCTCATCTTCCAAACTGTACAGTACAGTACATAACATTACAGTAGAGTACAGTACAGTGCAGTACAGTACAGTACAGTACAGTACAGTACAGTACAGTACAGTACAGTACAGTACAGTACAGTACAGTATAGTACAGTAAAGTACAGTACAGTACAGTACAGTACAGTACAGTATAGTACAGTACAGTACAGTACAGTACCGTAAGGTACAGTACAGTACAGTACAGTACAGTACAGTATAGCACAGTACAGTATAGTACAGTACAGTACAGTACAGTACAGTACAGTATAGTACAGTACAGTGCAGTTTAGTACATTACAGCATAGTACAGTACAGTATAGTGCAGTACAGTACAGTATAGCACAGTACAGTACATTACAGTACAGTACAGTACAGTACAGTAAAGTACAGTACAGTACAGTATAGCACAGTACAGTACAGTACAGTACAGTACAGTACAGTACAGTACAGTACAGTACAGTACAGTACAGTACAGTACAGTACAGTACAGTACAGTACAGTACAGTACAGTATAGTACAGTATAGTACAGTATAGTACAGTACAGCATAGTACAGTACAGTACAGTACAGTACAGTACAGTATAGTACAGTACAGAAAAATATACCCGAAGTGCATCTGCTTGTTGTACAACGAGTAGAAGGAATCCAGTGATCAAAAGAAAACATGAAAAAAACATTTTTACTTTTCTGAAAAATTAAATTTCTAAATATATATGTAGACATAAAAAGAGAAGGCTTATAATTAGTTTTTTTAACATTACAGCAAGGAAATGTGACATATTCATGAAAGATAATTTTCGAGAGAAAATGTTTGGAAATAATCCAAATAATCCATTTTAGCTTGTCCTTCCTAGCTTTATATAGTGCTTTCTCCCCTGGCAGCAGCCATTTTATGTTTAAGTTGTGTGTTTAAAAATATGTCTTTGTTTTTAAAACTTAATATGACAGCATTTTCTTTTTATCGAATGAAAAGATTCTGAGTAAATTATATATCCACAGTTGGAGATAAAAACTCAAGAGAAATCAATTGTAATATATCTAATATGTTAAGAACAAAAATTATGTTCGAATATTGTACAAAAGAGAGAGCGTTAGAGATTCAGTTTTATTTCTAGAAATTTCTAAATTTCTTGAAATTTCTAAATTTCTTGAAATTTCTAAATTTCTTGAAATTTCTAAATTTCTTGAAATTTCTTTGAAAAGCAACTTTCAAGACAAGGTTGACTTTGAAGTGTCACAATGCCATCTGGCTTTAGGTTACTCACTTTACATACTTTTCTTTATAGCCCTCTAGGCATGTTTCTTTATAGCCCTCTAGGCATGTTTTTTGTGATTATGATTTTGAAGAGAGAGAATTGTAATGCTCTTTTTTAAAAGGAGTAATTGGGAAATTCTGAGAGCTGTGCAGTAGGTATGAAAAGGTTTTTTTAAAAGTGTGTATGCATAAGGGTGTGAACACTTTAACTCAGAGTGCCCTGGCCTTTTTTATTTACTCAGCTCTTGTGTATAGTATAAATACCAATAATTATAATGTATATAATATATGATAGTAAATATCTAATATATATATATAACTATGATGTATATTGTATAAAGTGGAATATACCAATATTCAACCATTTCCTGATACTTCCAATTCTTATCCAAGAATAATCTTAATTTTTTTTTTTTTTTTTTAAATGTTCTTGACATTAAAAAAAAAGTTTGCCACTCTGTCTTTTTTCTTCTTAAATATTGTAAATTAAACGGCTCCTATCTATCCCTGACTTTTGTCTATAAGCAATGCGACATAATAATATTATAAATAATCAATGTTTTGTTGTGATAAAGACAGCGTTGGCCAACGGGCATGAGAAATTATTTATTTCTATCTTTAATCTATTTTGATTTACGGTGGGACCTTTTAGGGATAGAAATTTCAGTGAAAATCCAAAATTTCTAATTTTGGGAATATTTAATATCTATTCTCTCAAAATTGACAAAGAGTTTTGCATTTTAACATAACATTTTTTTAAACGTATTCTTTAGTTTTTAATGTATTTGCAAAAAACTCTAAGTTTTGGACAGTTTTTTTTCATTCCACTGTTGAAAATATGACAGCTGCCATTTGGTACACGGGAAATGCAAGTTTTTAAAAAACACTGTTAAAATAAATATTGAATGAACAAAGGCTCTAGAAATTTTATCAAAATTGATTTGTTAGAAAAAAAGAGACGGAATTGAGTCTTTGTTACAAACTCTAATTTTCTAAACTCTTTTTCGATGTCGTAGACCTGAGATATTTCAAACTTAAAATTCTGTTAAAGATTAATTTTGGAAAATTTGGAATTTGGAAAACTAAATGTCCAGCTAAAAAATTGTCAAACTCTCGAACTCATTTTTAACAGTGAACAACATTGTAATTTTCTTGGAAATTTCGTGATATTAATATTCTTATCTATTATATCTATAGTAGGTTAGCTGGAACAAAACATTGAGCCTGCCTGCCTATCAAACTTATGTTTGTTTATAGTACATAAAATACACAAAGGAATTAAGCCTTTGCTCAAATTTTCGAATCCCTACATCTTTTCAACTTTATTGTGTAAATCTTTGATAATTCAAACTGAGTTTATTAGATCTAACCAAATTCAAAGTTTTAAATATCAGTGGTCCGACGGTCCGACCACGACATTGGGTAGCAAAGATATAGGGATTTTAAAATTACAGTTTGTGGCAAAGAATCAAATCCTTATATTTATAACATTTACATTAGTGGTTCGTCATTAAAACCTCTCTGGTTTTGATTTTTGCACACAAGAAAAGAAAAAAACTACAAAACCTTTTTATTCTCTTTAGTATCTCTACAATAAAAGTACTTATAACCGAGAACATAGAAATTTCATTGCAATTTACTCCAGTTTATCTAAATTGTTTGGTTTGGTCGACATTAAAAAAATTGCCGCAGAAAAAGGTTTAAAAATTGGAAAACCATCAATAAATTGTTTTAGTTTAATGATATGCGAAGAAAAACTGGTGTCAGAGTTCATAGGAATTAGCCACAATGAAAGCATAAATCTATTTCTGAAAAAGATTAAACTTCAAAGAGAACTCTCTCTAGCTAGACGGATTGTATTTATTATTCCTTACAGCTGCTTTGTAAAGAGTTACAGAGATCGATTGAAACCTATGATTTTTTCTTTACTTTTTGGTCTTTGGGTGGCGTTCAGAAAAAATTTTATTTTTCGCTCTATGAATTCCCGAATTGTTACGTCTGATCCGTCAATTTGAACTGTATATGAAAGGAGTTTAGCTTATATCGGGTTTTTATATCCTAAATCTTATTTTTGAAGAAAATCTATACTGTTATGCGTAGCTGATCGTTTGAACTCAGTCTGACGCACAACCCAAACCAAAAAACTCCATAAAGCAAGCCATTCCAGCATTCTTTAGTACCCCATACTACTTTTCGATTAATTTTGGATATAAAAACCCCCTTTGTTGTCGGAATCTTTATAACATTGTAAAAAAAAATATATTCGTGGAAGCCTGATTTTTCACTTTAGAAATATCAGCCTAGTATAACCGCCGTTCTTGAAAATATTTTGAAACTGTCAAAACACGCAGTTTTATCCTTTCATGTTCTGTTCTCTAGACGGACCTGACGTCACATCCGAAAATTCAATGCCGCGGAAAATTGTCAATATGCGATATTTTCACAGCATGTTCTATTGCGTACAAGTACTGTACACGACCAATCATCAAACATCTGTATTCCAGGGATATTTAAGGATCCTTTGAATAGGAAACACAAACTCAAAAAAAAGACTGAATTCATAAATATTATGTTTCATGTTTAAAATTGGAGTATTTCTTTAAAAGTTGTAAAATTTAACCCCTGAATGGGTATTATTTTCAACAAGTGGCCGTGGGATGGCACTCTAAAAACCTATCGTAAAAACGTAGCATTTCGTGCTGGGTCAATGAGCCCACCTTGTGAAAGGAGATAAGCCGTCTGTGTTGTGTAGTCTGTGAATGAAGTACACCAACGAAAGACTAAACTCAAGCACAAAAACGAAATTTAAACTTTAAGTCAGGTCGTGAATAAAGTCTCATGCTTTGTAGAAACCCCTTTTTTTGCATAAAAAAATATATATTATTTTGAATGTATTTGTACTTTTTAAGGGCCAAAATATCGTTGTTCTGATTTTACACCAAGAAGGTTATTATTTACAGTTTTTTCTTCAATTAGCTTAATTCCAAACTGTAGTTTTTTTCATTCGAAAGTTTATTGAATTTAATCTTGCAAAAAAAATTTGTTAAATGAAAAATTATGGAGTCACATCTGAATGCCATTTCTAGCTATTGTATCTTTTTAACCCTATTCCTTGGGGTAGTTTGACCCCCCTTGTAGTTTTTTTTACATAACTCAAAAAGTCTGAGGCTGTTGAAATTTTCTGACTTTTCCTAAATACCCATAGCCCTCCCTTTAGGCCTAAACCCGGGGTTTAATACTAACTGCATGAGGGATTCTATCCTGGTCTTCAAGTACCTCAGCAGGGATAGGGTTAATTAAACATATTTGAAATGGCATGGCCCCGGGCTTATCAAAATGTATATTCTATCATTTTTTGAACATTTTTGTTTGCAAACATTTTAAATTTCACTTGTGTCAGAAACCCTAAACTGGATTTTGCAAGAAAAATTTAAATTTTCGCAGATTTTAAATGTCGAGCATAAGAACTTTCATTTATTATTTATCATATTTGGACATCAAACATGGGATTAAGAGGGGGGTAAATTGTGGCCTTATCTAGAGCATTTTTTCTTTAAACAGTATAAAACAATACAAATAAATTCAAGGATATATCGAATTTTTTTCGTGGATTTTAAAAATTTTACGAAAGTCAAAACGTTTTGTAGACAAATTTTTGTAATTTGTAATGGGCCAGGTCACATGAGGTCCCAAAACAATTTTGGGCGCAATCAGTTCTGCCGTTTTGACGATTATTGGATTCAAACAAACAAACACCCACCCAGACAAAGTGCATATTTATATATATAAGTTTATTTTGTTCTGACAGTAATTTATTTAATTTTCAACCATTTTTATTATTTTTCTCATTGTGGCAAATTTGTTCACAAAACCACAGAAAAGGTTTTTTGTTAGTTGAAATTAAAAAAAACTGCCTCAATAGTTTTAAATTTTAAATTTCAATCAAAACATTTATTTTGAAAAATAATAATTATAAAACATTATAATTAATCCAATGATTAATTATAAAGATTACACAGAGAGATACATTAAGATGTTATTAGAAAAATTTGGGCTAATAAAAATTGTACATGTTTATGTCCTATAATCGTAAATTGTACAACCAGTATGCCTAGTTTTCAAAGTAATTTTGCTGTTTTTCGCAAAATTTTGCGATAATCTGTTTCGTGTAATAACCGAAAATGCAAAAATATGCAAAAAAAATTTTCTTTTTTGGAAAATTTTGCATTTTTTCGCGGAACAGATTAAGATTAAGAAAAATTTATCTCTAGGTGAGTATAAGCCTGGATTAAAAAGTTGAAAAGATCAAGAATACAATATCCAAAGAGTACTCCAACCCAGCCTCCAAACTCTGCAACAAACTCCCAGAACGTGTAGATGTACTCGCTCTTCAGAACCTGGATGCTTCGTGGTTTACGGATTATCAGAGATTTTTGTGCCTAATAAACCAAATAATGGCATATTAAGTAGTTAGATAGCAAAGTTATCAATAAAACAATGTTTTCTAACAAAGTTGTTAATCAGTTGCATTTTTGTATCATTGTAAATTGTAAGCACTCACAATAACATAAAAATGTAATTATTATACATAGAAAAGTCTAATTAAAAAAGAATGCTGAAGATTATCTAAAACAAAAAATTACCTTTTTTTCAGTGTGAAAGAGATCAACACTTAGAATGTCAGTTTTGCACGGATGAAGACATTTTCTTGCACCCTGCTGAAATTTATCAGAAATCTCTGCTAATTTATCTATGTAGAGTTTCACCAGCTTGGTGTTCTCATTTGGAAACTCTTCATAAAGATGGAAACAAAAGTCAGTATTGTCTTGTCCGGAGTTAACACTTTCTTCAACTGGTGGTAGTTTGCATTCCTTATAATTACCAGGGTTCCTAAAATTTGAAGATTAAGGATCGATTTTTTTTAGTTCTAAAAAACTCTTGACTCTTCTCTAATTCTGTAAATTATTTACTTTGCTTGTCTGTCTGTCTGTTATTCTGTCCATTTGTGTCCAACAAACATCAAAATGGACGAAATTATTGGGCCCAAATGTTGTGTGGGGCCTCACATGACCCCGGGGAAGGTTTAAGTAACATCAAAATTGGAAAAAAATTCCTAAAAAATAGTTGAAATTTTGTTTTTAAAGTGCACCAATTAGAAAAGAAAATTTGAAAATTATTTAACATGACCGACTTTTAGAGGAACAGTTAAAAGCTAAAATTATTTACAAGGAAGGGGGCACGAAGCTCCCTGAAAGCCTAGTCTACAAATGTACTTTGCTATGAAATGTATCCACTAAATGTCAAAACAGCCAAACCGATTGGACCATTAATTATTGGAAAATATCTAACAGTCAGAAAAAAGCATAAATTTCAAAGTCTTACTTCAAAAATGGGTAGATACATCCAAATGTATTATTAAACTCCTTAGCGATATACTCATCTCTGCATGAATCAAATTCTATTGAATTAGAGCAACTCTTTTCTTCTTCAATTTCTTGAATTTGTTTAGATTTCAACAATAGAATGTTGCTTTTAGCAAAATCAGTCTGCATTAGCTTCAGCTGTGTATTGGTTGTAATCATGCCAGGAGAATGTAAAAATATTACATCATCTGAATTTTCCCCACTTTTGTGAAAGATTTTTACTTCTCTTTTCTTAAAATTGATGCTTCTACATGTGTAAACCACTTTAGACTTTGCCTGCCAAGTATAAACATCAGATACATCTGTATCATATATCCATGGTTCATCTTCATGTTCCCTTGTATAAGCATAAAAGTAATTTTCCGTTGGAGTTATAACAGGCCATGAATCACATCGTGCACACATTGATATGGAAATATTAAGATTAGAGTCCACATCCATGTATTCCACACTAGTTCCTGTTAAACAACGCTGTAGCTTCAGTATAGAAGATCCTAGCTGCCATACCATAGCAAGAGATATCCCTCCAAGAATGACAAGAAACACAATTTTGCCTGATTTTTGCCTTTTTACCTTGCTTATGTTCTTAAAGGCAAACCCCAAACCTAAAACACTAATACAAGATTAATTAAGGCCAGATCAAAATTGCATAGCATAAAGATAGGGGAGTAAAGGCCAAACTCTGTGTCAAACCTGGCCTGCATGGTACGGTTTCGGTTTGCCATATTAAAGGTTGTCCGCAAGCTTGTGTCTGGGGCATTACATGTCAGTCTAAGCAGTTCCTGCTCAAGCTTAAGTAAATGGAACTTGATCTAACAATAAATATAACTAGCCATTCCTATCCAGGGTACAAGCATTTATCTGGGAGTTGCATTAACTGTACTATGTCTTTTTATAATTGTAAACCATGCTTGGTTCATGAAAGCTATCAGGTGTTTCAAAATTCATAATCTATCGTCATTCTCTACCTACTTTTTTACAGGATTTAAATTATTTGATTTCCAAAAATTGACAACATTATCATTTAAACTTTAACTTAAATTCACTCCATAAGTATTTTCATGTACTTCAGTATATACTTTGTTTTGGTTCCAAATGATGAAATGTTTGTATTGCATGTTAGATACCTGTAACCTAGAAGCAGTCCTGTCCAGCCACCTACTTCACTCACAAAAGCAATGAATCCATAAGAAAAGGAAGCCTTGAAAATTTAAATATTGATTTCATAAATTTTCTATTTTGGAGTTCCAGTAAAAGCTTAGAAAATAGAGTACTATGTACCTTATTAACAATTGTGGAAATAGGAAATTCCAAATCAAAGAAGATAGGGGAGTAAAGGCCGAACTCTGTGTCAAACCCGGCCTGCATGGTACGGTTTCGGTTTGCCATAGTAAAGGTTGTCTGCAAGCTTGTGTCTGGGGCATTACATGTCAGTCTTAGCAGTTCCTGCTCAAGCTTATTAGAGTGATTTCTAAATACTGATTCTTCAATTCCAATCGTCATTGTTTCATTCACTGTAATTCTTAACACCTTTTTAAAATTTGAGTACTGTAAATTTTTTATCAAGTTGTTTAAGATGCAGTCATCATATGTGTAGAGTCTGTTGTATCCATCATCAACAATATTGTGTTGGTCCAAAATTTCAAGGTTTAAACCAGTTTTTAAATAAACCACTTGTCCGTAACTGAGTTCATCATCATAACTAAAGAACTATCTGCTATTTGGTGTTTTAATGAGTTATTGAGTAATAATCTTCAAAATATCTCTATAAGTTTTAGTATGTAAGCAGAAAGTCAATCTTTCAATTTTAATTGTTCTTGCAATTTATTCATTTGGAAAAAGAATAAGTTACCTTGCAATATCAACAGTAGTATCTTTAATGAAAGTAAACCCCTGACTTCTAGACCTTAGAAGTTGACCAGCTAAGTGCACATACACAATCAGTGCTTTGTTGGCTCGAACTTTTACTGTCTTGATATTTTTCCAATTTGATAAGTTAAGTGTATGACAAGTCTCAATGTAAGTCCCGTATTTTGGGGTATTGATTGTGCAGGGAATATAACTGGAACTTGTACTAAACCTTGAATCAAAAATATCCACAGTTGACTCATCTCCCAGTGTCAGTTCAATCCCATCTATTTTTTCGCTGAGCTTTGTGATGTCATTCCAAAAGCTTGACAAATTTCCAAGATAGGTAAAATTTGTGTCTTGCGATAATGCTATACTATACACATTCTCCAAAGAACAAAACGAAACACCAATATCCGGAAGATTTTCCTCAATGTTCACATCCAAATTCGTTGGTTTTACTATCATTTTGCGAGAACAAGACACAAGTATGCCCAATACACCTGCTGTACAAACTAGTTGAAGAAATGTGAAACATCTTGAGATAACCTTTTCAAACAGTTTTTTAGTAATACAATCTTTCAAGTTGACAAATAGACCAAGAAGAGAAATTCCCAAAAATAGCCCAACCCATCCACCAAACTCAGCAATGAATGATATTGCAGAGTAACTTTCTTGCATCTCGGATTTGAGAATTGAAGCTGGAATGCTCATGTAATACCCCGGGATAACATCTTTTAATCTCAATCTTGGCATCAGCAAGAAGGAAAACCAATTTATTGGATTATTACTTATTTCTACTTTGACCTGGATGCAGGGTGGTACACATTTATGATAACTTGTTTGAAAAATGTTCAAAGACAGTTGATTGTTTCCAGAGACATTACAGACTGCACTACTCTGAATTTGATTCCAAAATGGGAACACACACTTATCTTGATGACGTTGATAGATCATACTTTCTACACAAGAATCAAAGGTTTCTGACAATTCTGAACATTTTGTTGCACTTGTAGAAATACGTTTGTGGACATCAATTTGAAGACTAGCTTCAACTATATGGTCAACATGATGTATCTTAGTGAGTGAATTTCTCATTTCTGTCATTAAATTTCCTCTTTTGTGCACATACATATACAATTGCTCTAGATTATAAAATTACTTCAGAGGCTTACTTTAAAGTATTGAGCCACGGCTTAAATTTGAGACCCAGCTCAAATACATGGTTGGTTCCACTTAAAATTGTATTCACTTTTTTAAGATTTAAGCCAGCGCTCAATTGAAAGCAGTATTTGGCGGATTTAAGACGCTGCTCATATTTATTAAATTTGTATACAGATTATATAATTTTCTATAAACTAAAAACCTACTACCTGCATTTTTAGTGGGATTAATTCTAAGTCTATAAAAGTTTGACACATCTTGATTCCAAGTAAAACAAAGCAAAGTATCATCCCCAACATACGGATACATTTTCATGCTTAAATTATTATTGGACTTAAATCATAAAACTTTTGTTTGTGTCATGTCTAATCTCAGAAACATTTTTAAAACATGTGAAGTTGTTCCTATTCATGTAATTAAACCAGTAGAAAAGGTGTCTTTCATTCCTTTTGCACAAATTGTCAGTTGAAATATGGATGTGCAGAAGAACAGAGTTAAACAGCCATATAAACAGAGGTAACAAATGACCCTATCAATATTTTTAAATCATGTTCACGCTAAAAGAATAGTTGGGGGAAGGAGGATTCATGGCTGCCTCCTGAAATTTCCTGATCCAAAACCAGAATAAGCTTTTCCAGAACAGTATTGGATTATATCTTTTTTGTACATGATATTAGTAAACTGTACAGTGTTATGATCCTGCATTAAATGATCGTTCTTCCTACTATAGCTAACAGATATATATACATAAGTTTGATCCTAATCAGATTCTATTTTACCTGAACCCTGATTCAAATGATGAATTCTCAATCTGTGAAATCCATGAAGAACCCTCTAATTGTATCCCATCAAATCCTTCCAGAAGTTCTGAAATATTCCAGAACCTACCGGACTGAACTAGAAAGGATTCAAGAGAGGTTGCATTAAATGGTTCAGCAGTTTTACAAGTATTCTCCTAAAAAAAAAGTTTGTTTTTGCTAATTAATTCTTTATTTGCTTATGTCTGAGTTTTTTTGTGAAATACCTTGTGTACATTTGGGCAGGGCAAGCTAACATTTGGTCCTTAGGTAAACAATAATCAGTCAAAGTCGATTGTATGTATAACCTTTTCATACTTTATATTTAACACTTAAAGTCATTCTTTATTTGTTTATTTTTTTCATTTCTTTACACTGTAAATTGTACAAGCATTATTTAGTTTTTTATTCAATTTTGATGGAATTTATCACACCTAATATTTCCCGTTGTAGGGTGATTAAGTGACTTTATCGCTCTACAACAGTGCGAAAAAGTAACTTTTTCACCCTGCCATTAAATTTTATAACTAATTTGTCTCATTGTAGGGTAATAAAGTTACGTAATCACCCTACAACAGGGTGATTAAGTAACTTTATCGCCTTATAACAGGGCGAAAAAGTAACTTTTTCACCCTGCTATTAAATTTTATACCTAATTTGTCTCATTGTAGGGTGATAAAGTTACTTAATCAAGGGTTCAAGGGTTAGGATCAAACATCCAAACCGACAGACCAACCGAGATCACTGATTTATATAAATCTAGGAGTTTTAAGCAATATTTAGATTTACATAAAAATTTAATTAACTACCCCCGCCCCCCCCCCCTCATAAAATACATTTAGACATTTTTACGATGATTAGATAAAAACTCCACCTACCCAGTGATTCTTCTAATTCTGACTTTATATTCAATTTCTTGCAGATAGAAAGCTTTAGGTCTGGTGCAGCTTCTAAACATAAATATTATACAGGTTGTCCCACGGAACATGACAGTAGAAAGTATTTGAGACATTCAGTCGTCAACCTTCTATCACTTGCATGATTCTTAAAACAATAACAACAACGGGATTTTCAAAATGTGGTCTGTCTTTTTTGTACTTTTATTAAAACCAATGATATTGATAATTGCGTTCAGATTTCAATTTTTTAAATAAAACCAAAATTGTTGAAATATGATTAAAATTGAACACATCTAACATATTGAGAGCACAAAAAAGGCAGACCACATTTTTGAATTTCCAAGACAAGGGGTATTTTGTGACTAATCATATACAAATGTCCCCTCTGGCCGGCCAAACTACAAAACCGAATGGGCTGAATTTTTTTGTGGACACTCATGGGTAGCCTGGGGATGTTATAGGCTAAAATATATTTTTTTTCAAAATATTTTTTTTCACGGGCAACGCCGGACCAGGCCCTACAGCTAGTTTAGTTATAAGGACGTACAAGTAATTATGGATTCTACGTAATGTTTTGCATTTGCAGGAAATGCATGTGCAAATTGCTTGAGGCACATATTAAATATAAACACACCATAAAATAGATATCATATGCAGTGGCAGTGTGTCCAAATAAACTTGAGTATTGGATGAGGATATTTAAATCATCTGTGGTGTTTTTCAAAAGCCAAATGTTGCCACAAAATCAAATTTGCTGAACCTTATATCCTTGCAACCTGGTGGTGTAAACCTTTTTTATTTTAAATGAAGATTATTTGATCTAAAAGAATTAATTGTCTAAAAAATTTAGGTTCTGAGACCTTCGGTTCCATAGATATAGTTATTGAAAATCAGAGTTTGTGACAAAGAATCAATTCCTTAAGTAAAAACGAAGATTGTTCATTTCCTCAGCTGTCTTTTTACTAGAGAAAGGCATCATTTAGTGAGTGGGAAAAAAAACATTTAAATACGAACAAAATTTCAACGAATTTTTTTTTTATGAACGCTGGTGTCATTTAGAAAAATTAGGGAACGATGAACAAACAAATTGTAATGTTCACAGAAATGATAAATAATCGTTTTTCTAAACGAACGGTTTAAAATTGTAAACGAGCCTTTGCATTTTATTTCAGTCAGACGATGAACAAACAATTAAAAAACTTGTTGTAGACTTTTTTCGGAAACACAGCCTAACATGATCTAATTTATCCCTGGTCTATCTTAGCTTTTTACCGAATGAACGATTTTAATTAACAAACGATATTACTGAACAAACAATGTCTCTGATCAAACGTTCTGTTAAAAAGCGAACAAAATAGAACGAAAATAAACAATGGTTCAGCTAAAGAAACAATTAAAAATCTTACTGAATGACTGACAAAAAGCGAACAAAATGGGTCAAATGATTGAATCAAAAAAAAAGAATGTGCCCATCTCTAATTTTTATCATAAATTTTGTCCATACTTAATGTTGCAATTATTAAATTGAAACGGACTTATCTATCTCCCGGAATGTAGTTGAGACAAATATAATAGATGTTTTTAAATAATTCTTGTTGAAAAGCGTAATAGTTCTGGTATGGGAAGTGCAAGTAGAAATGGGTATTTTTGAGAACGAACAACATTTTTGAGAACGTTCGTGTCGTTCTTTAAAAATAAACGAAAACAAGTATTTAAAGATTTTAAGTTGTTTGAACGAACTTTCAAAAGAGTGTGAAAAAACAAGAGTTTTTTTTACTGAGCGAACAAATTTATTTACCGAACAGTTTACTGAACGAACGATTTTACTAAACAAAATTTTTTACTGAATTAACGATTTTACTAAACAAACAATTTTACTGAACGAACGATTTTACTGGACTAACGATTTTACTTAACGATTGGTAATTGATAAAACAAACGAAATAGTTGTAAAATGTACAATCATTTTGAGAGCAAACAATAATTTTTTAAACGATTGAAAAAAAAACCGAAATAAGTCGTTCATGATGAATGAACGAAATGAAAAAAGCTGAACGTGTGCGTCGCTAATGTAAAGAAGTTTTAATGAAAAAATTACCTTGCAGTGGGATTTCATTCATCTGAGTTGACATTGGTGTTCCAGCAAACTTGCACGCTGTGTTGTATCCTTGCTTAAGAGTTATCCCTACACAGACAGCAGTAAACACCATCTTTACAATACATCTTTTCTTAGTTCTTTTTCAATCTATATACAGGGTGTCCCGCGAAACATTGCATCAATTTTAATACAATATTACTGCAACCATATAATATCTTTTATTTTTCATTACAGCCATTTTGAAATTAATTTTAATACAATATTACTGCAACCATATAATATCTTTTATTTTTCTCTTTGTTATCTAACAACTTAACAAATTATGGAAGAAGACATTTTAAACTTTTCACCAACTGTCATGTTTCGTGGGACACCCTGTATTGATAAAGCTCTTTCGTGGGATACCCTGTATTGTATATGATGATTCGATGCTTATATTTTTTAAGTTTATTATAGCTAGAATTGTTTTTGTGAACAAACAACATTTTCAGAGCATACAAAAATGTTCCTGAACGATGGTGTCGTTTAAAAAACGAACAACTTGGATCGTTCAGAAGTCTTTGAAACAAACTTGAAAGAACTATAGTTTTTTTACTGAACGACCAAATTTTTGGAAGAAAATATTTTAAAAGATAGGTCTTTTACTGAACAAACCATTTTTTCACAACAAACTTTTGAGAAGCAATCTATTTTATTGAACAAACGATTTTACTGCACGGATGATTTACTGAACGATCGTTCACTGAGCAAACGAACGAAATAGATGGAAAATAAACAATATTTTTAAGAATGGCACATTCGGCAGGACCAAATTAACCTATTTTATTTGGAACCCCATGGGTACCCTGGGGGTGACATAGGCTAAAGAAGTGTTTTTGGGTCGTTATTTTTAAAGGGTTAGGAATCAAATCCAAAACTTTTGAGGCTGAAATGTGAAGGCTAGGTTTAAAAATAAATGATTATGCTGAAACACAATAAAGATGGTTTGCCTTAAGTGTTCGTTTAAACTCAATAATCATTTTGAAAATTCTATATATCCTCTTTATACAAAATTCTATATATCCTCTTTATACAAAATTCTATATATCCTCTTTATACAAAATTCTATATATCCTCTTTATACAAAATTCTATATATCCTCTTTTTACAAAAGTTTTCACATTATTGAACTTAAACTTTCAAATGTGTATTCGTTTGTATTGTTAGTAACTAGGTGGGAATATTTAAACAGTCACCAAACCATAAATTTCTATTTACTTTGTTTAAGAAAACTTTACAATATATTGTAGAATAATGACATATTTAAACCACTCCTTTTCATCATATTTATACAGGACAACATAACCATCTAAAAACAAATTATTTCTATATAATGTTTTTTTTTTTGTCAGCATAGTTTTACTGAAATCTAAGTATTCCTACTTCTTTCGCACTAATTAGAATATGTATTTATACTTTAAATGGGATGTTGTAACTTCAAGTACCCTCTATGCAGAGATGTCAATGCCCGATTCACAACGGGGCCACCAAAAGTTTTGTCTGATTAAATTTTTAAAATTATAAATCAATCTTTATAGTTTGGAATTTTATTATTTCCTATTGTGAGGTCTCAAAAAAGTGATTAAGCGCTTTTCAATGCAGTGATAACCAGAAAACAATGGAATAGGCAAACGACATTATACAAATACTTAGATGTATTTGATGTGTAACAAAGCAAAAGTTTTACTTTATTTATAAAATCAATAATTTAAAATAACAAAAACATACGAAATTAAGTGTTTAAGGAGAAAATATTTGAAAACCTACAAAAATAGAGGTTGTGGGAATATTTACCCCCAAATCTAAAAAAAAATATAAAAAATAGAAATAAAAGGAATAGGAAAGGAGATAGAAAGTTACATGTTTATTGTTTACACTATATTTAATATAAACTTACAGTTGTAACAACAGTGGCAGACGATAATATCATTAAAGTGAAGACGACTTTCGATTTTCATTTTAATTTATATCAAACTGTTTAACAGTATGGATAGTGGATACACATAAACATACAAGTTAAGAGAAGCTGTCTATTTAAAAAGCTTCTCTTTGATTAATTGTAAACTTTTAATTCAAAAAAAAACCTTGTTAACATTCAAACTATAATAAAAGTCGTCTTCATTGTATTGATATAATCGCTTACCAGACAGTAACAGACTCCTCTTACATATTTACTGTTTGGTATTTATGTAAACGTGTAAGCTGTATATGAAGGGCCAAAAAAAAGTATAGTATGCGACATTAATTGTACGACTTTGTGACGTCGTAGTTCCAATTGTTTTTACTTAACGCATAAAGATGAGAACAGTAAAAATTTTTTCGGAAATTACAATTGTATTGCAGGGGAATTTAAAGTTTTTAAAAGATACTTAAAATGACCTTGAAACTGTGCAGCCCACCATAAATTCTCCATCACATACTCCATCAAAAATGTTAACAACTAGGCCGACTTTAAAGTGTCGCAACTCCTTGTCATTGATTTTACCTCCCTAACTCAGGAAGCTCTCATGTATTCATTTTCATTCATGTATTCATTTTTACGTGAGAGCTTGAAACCTTTGGGATCATTGTGCCCATGGGAGGTCCCTCAATTTGTCATCTTTTTTATAGATATATTGAAGCAAGTAAAATATCATATTGAGGCGATTAAAAAAAAGATTGTTTTGTATTTTGTTTATAGAAATATCGTTTCCTGATTATTAACCCTATAAAGACTGGGGGGTCTGAATCTATGTATAGCCGGGGGAAGCGTTTGGTGCCCCCCCCCCTAGAAAAAGGCCTTTGAGAATAGGTATAGGGTTGAAATGCATGTTCCTATACCAATTTTTCAAGGCCAGCTCAAAGAAAAAAAATTAGACCGATAACTTTAATAGTTCGGGTGCTAGGGAGGGTTGAAAAAATGCCTAAAAAAGGGTAAAAAAATAAGAGAAAAAAAAATTTGTTTTAAAAAATATCAAAGTGTGTGGCTTTTCAAAAATATAGGGTTTCCAGATATGTAACTTTAGTCACAAAAAAGTTATGGGCTATTTTAGATTTTTTTTTCACTGACCGGACTTTTTTCTGCTCTCTGTACCCTACCCTATAAATTAAAAAAAATATTTTTTACCAAAAAATCCTTCGAAGTACTATTCATCAGAAGTCACAAAATGTCACGGTCATGCAAAGTGTCAAAAATGAGAGTGTTAGGACAAAAAAAAACTACGGAGGGGCACCAAACGCCCCCCCCCCCCATCCTGTTTAGGGTTAAAGGGACTGTATGTGTAAATTAAAATGACACTCCATGCCATGGCAATGTTCGGTTCAAAAGGATACTTTTTAAACCTTTATCTGATAAATAATTAGGAAAATATTGTCGTTTTTTTCTAGGTTAAAAGAGGTTATTTGTAATAATTCCTTTATGCTTTTATGTCGTAGAAACCAAAAATAATAATTACTTTTCAAGGTTATAAACTTCTATATCAAATTCATACTTGATCAAACAAAGCTATAAAACTAGGTTACTACCGTTATTAATCAGACATCTTTGTATGAAGGGCCACTTGCCATTACGCATACAGTCCCCTTAATTAATAATTATCCATTAAAGGTCATGTGTTTGTTTCCATAGTAACAGTCATGTCAACAGTTAGACAGTTAGAAACTTTAGTTAATCCAAGGTTATAATGCAAGGAAAGTTAATTGCAGTTGCGTATACTCTGCGTACATATTAAAACCAGTTCTCTCTGGGCGGAATTTGTAAATAAGAATTGATGCATCAGTGTTCGTTTAGTATCCAAGGAGGTTAAAAGGATTAAATTTTGATAAATAATTCACACAATAGTTTCCTATAACCAGACTATTTCATTGTTTTTATATATGAAAGATTGATCCCATGTCAGGCTTCGACATCCATCTTGTGTTTACATTACCGCCAAGAGACAGTACACTGCAGTACAAAAGATGCATACACCTCTGAAATAACTTTCCTTGCATTATAACCTTGAGTTAATCATTCTGAAGTGAATTTTGTACTTGTACGTATTTTACTCGACTTTTACGAACCATAAACATGTAGTTCAGAGATAGTTTTGCATCCTTAGAGCCAATTTTAAGATACTAGGCTTTCAGGGCGCTTAGCATTATCTTTTTGTATACATTGTAAAACAATAAAAAAAATGTTAGCGGATTTTACAAATAATTCATGGATTTTCAAAATTTTATGAAAATCGAATTTTGTTGGAGGAAAATTTTGTAAATTTTAATTATCCATAAACCTTCCCTGGGGTCATGTGAGGTCCCACCTCAGAATATATATACTATAGAATAACATGTGGCACCTGTATTGGTATGACATTGTGAAGATGAAAAGTTAAAAAAAAACGTGGAGTAACTTCACAGGAAGGCCAGGTTTCTGGACTCCGGGAAAATTTAGTGTTGTCTGTGCGAAACATTTTGACAACAAATACGCTTCCGGACGAAAGTTAATTTACAACGGTGTTCCCAGTCTCCATCCTCCCCACCATCCACATCAACAGGAACAGCTAGATAATGGAGAGGGTGAGTCTTGTAGAATACCCCAATTATTTCCATTTTGTTTTGGTTTTCTGTTTCACATTTTGTAAAGAATCAAACTATCGGAAACAGTTTTGAAAATACATGTTTGATTAATTGAAGTAAAGATAAAAAGATAACAAGAAAAGTGAATCTACAAAATCCCCCCTAAGATTACTGAACATCTGGACATTTATGTATTGTACTGCATAACCCCCACAGTCCAACACTTCCCAAACCAAATGCTGCCACCTATATTATATATATTCTGAGGGTCCCACACAAGGTTTGGGCCCGTTTTGACGTTTATTTGATACACACAAACACCTAGACAAGCAAAGTATAGACCGAACATTCTTCCGAACAATATTCAAGGATTTAATATTTTTTTGTAAAAATATAAAATATGTATATATGCCAAGTCCTAACTCAATATTTTACAGATATATTAATTAATTATTAACGAAAACATTTCATCAAGAGAGTCAATGAATAGAAGAACTTGAAATTTTTAAAATTGAATACAATTTAGGGTTAATTTATAATTCAATAAAAATACCTATGACTAAAATAAATATTAAAAAATGCAATTGAGCTTAATCACATTGATCAAATATTATGGTTCTTAAATAGAGGGTAAACCTTTTTAAAAACATAGTCTTTAGTAAAAAATTCTAACAAAATGCACTTTTTGCAGCATACATAAGTTTTTTGTTATTAAATTTTTTTTGAATTATTTTGGTTTCAAATCATTCTTTTTGTTTCAATTTCGAATCCGACGTAGTACGTACCAATTTATAAATGGAGTAGGACTTGAAATTATAGTGGATACACTTTGGGAACATTGAAAAGTGACATAACATTAAAAGCTGTAAAAAGGTTGATTATACTCATAGAGAATAGAATATATATTAGAGTGGAGTTTACTAGAAAAAAATGTGTTAAACGGCCATTTTGTTGTACTGTTTCCATACTGCAGGTGTACTTCACATATTTGCGCTATATAACCTTTTGGGCCCTGGAGCATCATTTTATAAAAATCTAAAATTAATATTAAAAGAAAACCAAATTATGAAATAGGCTGGTTTCATAATTGACCAATGATCATTTCACATAAACTCTATGCCTTTCACTTTACAAACGATGATTTTTCGTTATAACTAATTCATTTTATAAAGTTAATTTAACAGCTTGAAAAATTCGAAATTGAAATGGATAGTCTAGGGAACATACTGTTTTAATGTACTCTACTGCATATAATTTGTGAACATTTACATGATTTGTACACTTTGAACTCCCTTTCAGGCTGAAAGGGACTGACAAAATTCATATCGAGGGATTTTCTAAATTCTACTCTAATATATATTCTATTCTCTTTGATTATACTCTATATACCCCACCCCCACCCCTCCCACATCACCCATCCTGCTTGAAGGGTTAGCCCGTAAATCTCCAGTCCTATCTAAATGTCTTTTCTGTGAAATCTGATGAAATAAAATGCCAAGATGGCCGCGGATGACAATAGGGTTTAAAAATAGTTTTCTCAAGGGCTCTGTTGAGAGTTTTAATGGATCCGTTATTAAATTTTTTTTCTTTTTCTTTCTAAATAAAGAATTTTTGATTTTCTTATTTTAAGAATATGTTTCACAGATTTTGATGACTTGAAAATTTAAAAAAACATTTTGTGAACATTTAGATTGATCGGAGCGTTGCATCAGGGGTTAATCATTTTCAGTTTTTCCTAAATTTTTCAAACTTTCTTTTTGATCGAGTTCGAAAGTCACACTTAAATATTGAATTAAAATTTTAGAAATTACAAAACCAGCCTTGTTATTTCGTAGCTACTTTAGTTTTGATTTTATGCAGTTTATTTTATTACGGAACCGTCAAGTAAAACAAGATTACGGAACCGTCAAGTATGACAAGATTACGGAACCGTCAAGTATGACAAGATTACGGAACCATCATAAAGTTCTCTGAAAAAACGTTTTCGAAAAGAAAGTCCTAAATTTTAGCACTTAAAAAGTCCGGTTGAAAAAAGTTCTAGAAATAAAAAGTCCTAGAAATAAAAGTCTCTGAGACTTTATTTCTAGGACTTTTTTTCGGGTTTCAGTATGATTTTATACAAAAACATCCCTGTTTGGTAAAAAAAATGTAAAAGGATGTTTTGAACCATGAAAAAAAGTGGCTTGATATTAAAAAACACCCCGGGCAATATTCAATATGCAGATTTATAGAAGAAAAGTCTTTTTTATGAAAAAGGCTTTTTTTTTCTTCGGATATATTTTCTTTAGAGTCCAAAACTAAACAACGAAAAATTCTTAAATTTTAAGTTTCAACTTAAATGCCACTCCTGACTTAATTTAAACCTGAATTTTAACTCTAGAGTTAAATATTTAACTCGACGAAATCGACGAGTTAATATTTAAACCCAGGATTCCCGTCTTGAAATCGACGAGTTAATATTTAAACCCAGGATTCCCGTATTGAAATCGACAAGTTAATATTTAAACCCAGGATTCCCGTCTTGAAATCGACGAGTTAATATTTAAACCCAGGATTCCCGTCTTGAAATCCCCCATTTTCCCAATTTGTCCACCAATCAATCATCATTCAGCAGGGGCGTACGAGAGCATTTCTGTAGGGGGGGGGGGGCACATTTTTACGCGGAGCGTACAAAAAATTTTTTTGTGCCCCCTCCCCCCTCGTCAACATTGTGCTCCCCCCTTAAAAACCCCTTTTTTGAAAAAATATTGATACTTTTAACCATTCGATCATATACACACTTCCATATTACAAGTGTTAAAATTATTTATGTAATTATGTAATTTATGAACTCATCAGACAATCCCTTTTAATACTGTGGTGTGAGCTTCAAGGAATGAAAAATATAGATGGAAACGTTTCTAAAAAACTATCTATATTTTCATAGAATCGATACATATTGTTTTATAAATTATGATTTCAAATATATATTTACACTGAAGCCAGTATTGTTTAACGCTTTTTTATGAAACTCTTTTAGTTAAGGGCAAAAGTGAGATTTAAAAGTATTTTTTTTTATATGATGTAATTATACTTAAATGGAATACATGCATAATTTCAAGTGACCCTCCTTTATATAGTGGCAGTGATGTACCTTTGAAACCTTCATTTCTCCATCGTTTCTGAAGCAAGAAATGCACAAGTCACTTTTGTAGAGAAACCACAAATAAAAATAATCAGTTTTTAAAATGGGAAACATGGGTATTTAATAAAATACTTGATCAGACATAGCTTTGAACGGTATTGACGTGAATCAGAATATATTTTATTTCTTTTCTTAATCTTTTAGTTCGGGTGAGTGCAATATAGAATGTAGATTGCCGGAGGAAGGGAAATGCAAGCAGATGTAATATGAAAAGAGCCCCCCCCAAGGGTGCCCCCCCTCGTACGCCCCTGGAAAACGGCATTTAATTTTACAATATCTTAAAAAGTGAAAACATTGATTGAATAGATTTCATGATTTAGATTAATTAATGTTTCAAAGGAAGAAGCAATCATTGAGTCAGTTTTGAATCATCAAATAAATCTCATGAACTAAAAATATATTTTTAAAAATGTAGAAATCTTGATTTTTTTCTTCTTCTGAGGTTTGTGTTGAAACAACAAGTTATTAATCATATACCCGTCTCACGTTAAACTAAAGTAAACTGCACGTTAGATTGAACTCTTACATGTTTTCAATCATATACTCGTCTCACGTTAAACTAAAGTAAACTGCACGTTAAATTGTACTCCTACATGTTTTCAATCATATACCCGGCTCACGTTAAATTAAGGTAAACTGCACGTTAGATTGAACTCTTACATGTTTTCAAACATATACCCGTCTCACATTAAACTAAAGTAAACTACACGTTAGATTGAACTCTTACATGTTTTCAATCATATACTAGTCTCACGTTAAACTAAGGTAAACTGCACATTAGATTCAACTCTTATATGCTTTCAATCATATCTCCGTTTACTGAAGAGTTATTGAGAAGAACAAAAAATGTTTTGAATTTCTAATTTGCCTTTCTCATCCTTGAACGTGAAGTTAAAACTCAAAAGTCTGAAAAAGATGAAAAAAGTGCTACTGCAGTACAAAACTCAAAGTACCACAAAAATATTTTTGTTTGCAAAAAGGTTAATCAACTAAATGAACAAAATAGATTTAAATCAACTAAAATATTTTTCTCTCTGTTATAGACAAATGTGAAAAAATGTGCCTTTTACAAATAGAGCTAAATACAATTGATCCTGTTCCTTCCTTTTAAAGATTCCCTGCTGTGTGTAAGAAGATCAGTATTTACATAAAGTCTGGTCAGTATATTCTTCAGTTGGATTCTGACCTTCATCCTGCGTTCACCTATCTCCTTCTCAACCCCTGATCCAGGTTTGAAGATTTCAACGCCTGATCCGGCAATATTGAGCTTGGAAATCCCTATATACACATGTAGACAGATACAGGTTTCATCGGTCCATTCATCCTTATATTCACTTCCGTATTCCGAGGAATGTTTGTTCATAACTCTGCGGTGGCATCATTAAGATCAGTCGTAATTTTCAGATCATAGAGACAATACTCGTTCAAAATACTAATTATGGGCCATAGATATGGCTTTGTTTACTTACATTACAACTGAAAATTTTGTGTTAAAATCACAATTCTTTTGCACAAATTAGATTAAAAATGTCTCAGTAATAGCTATGATTCCCAATCTCATGCATCTTACCTTTTAATTCAATATAAAGATATAATTCTTGTAGATATACATGACTAACCACTATAAATCCTACTGCTATAAAACATGTTCATTTTTAACAAAAAAAAACACACATTTGTTTTTAGTGTCAGTTTAAGGAAGCAAATGACAAAACTATTGCAACTTTCGAATCATCTGTGTAACACGATCTTATAAACTGTTGACAAAATAAAATTTTAGTCTCTATTTACTTACAGTCGCTTACATGTTATTTGAGCATTCATACCCACAGTTTAAAAAATTCAATTTTTTACATTTTTAAAAATATTTTTTTTTAGAATGAAGTCAGTTGTTCTCTCACTTGCACTCTGTTCCTGCATTCTAGCAATTGAGGTAAAACATAGCAAAGTATATATTTTCAAAAATGTTCATGTTCTTTGATTAAACCGAAAATTTGAACTTGATTAACCTCGCGGATAGTGTTGTTAAACTTCCAAGACTTCCTAACTGTTAGAAGTTAAGATTTGATTTTAGAAAACTTTAATATTTGTTTCCAAAAAAATTATCGCTTTTTGCAAAATGTAAGAAAAACAAAGAATTCCTGTTATTGGCCCCTGACAGAAAATAAAGACAAAATACGATCCAAATCTAACCAACGAAATACATATTACTATTTATACATTATTTTACAGACATCTAAATACTTATAAATAAAAAATAATTAAGCCAAAATTCGGCCGAAAAAATTCAAAAGGACGTCTTCAAATATAAAATAGGAATTTACTTTTAAGGCAAATGTAGATCTAGTAAAAATGTTCTCATTTCTCATTACAGTTCAAGAAAAATATGATTTGGTATTAAGTCACAAAAATGCAGCATTTTGGTTCGATTTTAAAGCAGTGACATTCTATGTTTGATTAATTTTTCAAAAATGATTTTTTGGGTTTCATAGCAAATAAAATTATTTAGATATTACAAGAAAAACAAATGCTTCAACTAATTTATATTATAAAATTTTAATTGTAAGAAAAAGAGTTTTAGAAATATAATGTTTTGAATTTCCAGGCACAGAGAGACCCATTGCCTGGGACTTACAGGATGGTCTCATCTGATAGGGTTTGTATCTTTTTGTATCAACATAAAGTGCTTAATTGACCCCCAATTAAGATTTTAGAAATTGATTAAATTTGATGAAAATGTCAAAAAAAAATGTTCTAAACTAGAAAATTTCTTGTCGTTATTCCAATTTTATAACTTTTATACATAGAATAATTTTAAGTAAATAAATCGTTTTTTTCCAGGGCCGGAATTTTATATACAAAGCGTCTCTAATGATATTGGATTATGTCCAAGCTTTTACGCGAACTTATTTTAAAATTTCTTAAAAATCTCAAGCTATGCTCTATCCAATATGATGGGCATTTGCCATTTTCTGTTGTGCGCAAATGCCCCGTAAAATTCCAAAACAGAGAGAGGGGGATTGAATTTTGTAGATAATAACATCTGTGGGATGCATTCGTAGAGACTGGCAGCTGGTGTGGCCGCAGAGTTAGGCCCAGAAAGTGTCAGAACTTAACCTAACCCGTGGCCGCAGCGCTCGGCCCCCTAGCCTGTCCTAGCCGCAGCGCTCGGCCCAGAAAGTGTCTTAACATAACCTAACCCTAAATAAATACTAATTTAATTATTTTTCTGGATCTACAAAATTCAATCCCCTCTCTCTGTTTTGGAATTTTACTTGGCATTTGCGCACAAAAGAAAATGGCAAACCCCAATATGATGTGGGACACTCCAATTGCATGTCTCTAAGGGGTGGGGGAGGAGGGGCAAATTAATGTTTTTATATGTTTTAAGTTCGACTTTTTGTTTAGTTTGATGACTATCTGCAAGCTCTGGGTGTGAACGGATTAGTGCGTAGTATAGCTGCAGGAATAGTTCCAACTAATGTTATTGAGATTGATTCTTCAGGGAGATATACTGTTAGGTAATAAATATGTTTGGTCGGCGTTTCCATCAATACCATGAAGACGACGTTTATTTTTCAATTTACAAGTTTAAAAGTAAACATTGAAATAATCTTTGCTAATTTACAGCTTCCCTTTTTTCCATTTTTTTAAGGCTTGCTTTTATAAATCATAATTCAAATAGAAAGTCGTCTTCATTGTATCGATATATATGACGATGACTGAATATATAATAAAGTAGTTATTTCTGTTTGTCTGTTTGTACATCCGATCATAATTTGAAAACCATTGACTGATTTGCTTTTTAAATCGTTAGAACCACGGAAATGTCCTTGGCTTGGTATAAAAAATCCTAAATTGAGTGGGATGACTTGAATAGAGAAACTTTTGTTTCCAGGCAAAGTCAGGTTCCCAACTAAGTATTGCTACATTGAATAGGGAAATATTATATATGTAGTAAAGTAATTTATTTTTATTATTAACTGATAGCTATTGCTTTTTCTGATGTTGTATTTTTTAAGGACTTTGACACCCCTAAGAAATTCTGAGATTTCGTTCCGGCTTCAGCAGCCTTTCGTTGAAAACACTTCAGATGGTAGAAAAGTTACAACAGTCGCTACACGCTCCGGTAATAATAATAATAATAATAATAATAATAAAATTAATAATAATAATAATAATAATAATAATATTAATGTGTCAGGTAATGTGTTGACCCTAAACCAGCGAGGGAGTGGGGGTCAGAAGAGCACAACGATTGTGAGAGAGATAAACGGTGATACAATGATCAACAGGCTCATTGTAGACAACGTGACCAGTGTCAGAGTGTTCAAGAGAATCAACTAAACACGTGACGAATGACTAAACACGTGATTTACTTGTTGTTTGCTACAAACTGTGAAACTCATATTATGCAATACAGTACAGTATATTACGGTGCAGTATAGCGTTCTTTTGTACAGTACGGTACAGTAAAGTACAGTAAAGTACAGTACAGTACAGTACAGTACAGTACAGTACAGTACAGTACATTACAATACAGTACAATACAGTACAGTACAGTACAGTACAGTACAGTATAGTACAGTACATTTCAGCACATGACTGTTCAGTACAGTACATCAGAGAATATTATAGCAGAATACAACATATAACAATCAATTAGTGCAGCGCAGTACGGTGCAGTACATATTGTGAATACGTGTTAAATGCCAGCTTTAAACAATGCTTGTTAAACTATGCAACTTTCTTTTTTGTTACTTTTATGCTTAAAATTATCAAAATTTTCGAAATAAAAGATGTTTTCTTCTTTTGAAATTAGTTTTTTAGTTTTTTTTTAATTCCTCTTGCCAGTGTTGATTAACATGTTTTGCTTTAAACTTCTGCGGGCCGTCAAAATGTTGCCTAGTGTAAGGAAAGCTATCTGTTAAGAATAAACAATTTTGAAACCTGCAAAATTTCTCAGATTTTTGTGGAACCAAAGGTCTAAAAAACATGATTTCTATTGAAAACATTTTTGCACTTCTCAATTGCGAAAATAAGAGGAGTTATTTAAAGGGCACGGCTATGTAAGGTAGTTGAACTGAGTATGCAGTGTTGTGGAAAGCTTCTTTCGGATTCATTTGAGACATATTAAACGTTTTAAAGATCTGTAAATCCTGAGTTTGAGCGCAAATTCGATGTTCAAAACTCCTTTGGGGGTGGATGCGTTTTCAGAATTAGTTTTTTTAAGTTATTAAATAACGTCGACATTAAATGTAAAAAAGTTCTACAATAAACTAGAGACGTCATGTATAGGAACATGTTGAGAAAATAAAAATTAATCTTTTCATCGAAAATAAGTAATCTTGTTCAATTATTAGTTTCTATTATCTCATTATTCTGGTTTTTCATTATTCACAAAGATTTTCGCAGATTTTCTAGAATTATTATTGAAAAGACGACATTTGAAGAATTTGAAGAAATCTGCGAATAAATTCAAAGAAAATTAGAAATTCAATATAATTATGAAAACGAAATAATTGATTTGAGCGTTGATTTATCGACAAATTTCTTTTGAGAAATATGTTCCTAACCATCCAATTAGATAACTGTATTATTATTACTTTATTTTTCGTTGTTGTTATTTGATAATTTAAAAAAACTAATTCTGAAAACGTATCCACCCCCAAAGGAGTTTTGAACGTCGAATTTTCGCTCAAACTCAGGATTTACAGATCTTTAAAAAATTTAATATGTCTCAAATGAATCCACAACACTGCATACTCAGTTCAACTACCTTACATAGCCTTTAAAACATGTTTCAAACCTACGGACAGTTTACTTTAGATTGACGTTTGTAGAATCTGTGTCATCATTATTATATTTGTGTAAACTTTATTGTTTTAATAGCCTGCCTAATAGGTAGAACAAATGTTAAATGGCTTTTAGTGTTGTAGTATTATAATCAAATATAGTGCATATCTAAAACACAAATCAATATTGATTTGACAAATTGGCGAATTAAAGTGGAAATGGTGTAAGAGGACTTCAAAATACCTATACAAATTGTTCAGAAATCTCCTACATGGTTAATAAGCCACATAGGATGCTACTCTAAATACGAACTAAAACTCGTCTAATATTACAATCCAAAAGTTAAGTTCAGATATAATTACGTTCATGTTGTACGGATTCATTAGTATAAGGAAACAGACGGTATAAATTCCTTAGGAAACAGACGGTATAAATTCCTTAGGAAACAGACGGTATAAATTCTTTAGGAAACAGACGGTATAAATTCCATAGGAAACAGACGGTATAAATTCCTTATGAAACAGACGATATAAATTCCTTAGGAAACAGACGGTATAAATTCTTTAGGAAACAGACGGTATAAATTCCATAGGAAACAAGCGGTATAAATTCCTTAGGAAACAGGCGGTATAAATTCCATAGGAAACAGACGGTATAAATTCCACATGAAACAGGCGGTATAAATTCCTTAGGAAACAGACGGTATAAATTCCACATGAAACAGATGGTATAAATTCCTTAGGAAACAGACGGTATAAATTCCACATGAAACAGACGGTATAAATTCCTTAGGAAAGAGGCGATATAAATTCCTTAGGAAACAGACGGTATAAATTCCACATAAAACAGGCGGTATAAATTCCTTAGGAAACAGACGGTATAAATTCCACATGAAACAGGCGGTATAAATTCCTTAGGAAACAGACGGTATAAATTCCACATAAAACAGGCGGTATAAATTCCTTAGGAAACAGACGGTATAAATTCCAACAGGCGGTATAAATTCCTTAGGAAACAGACGGTATAAATTCCACATGAAACAGGCGGTATAAATTCCTTAGGAAACAGACGGTATAAATTCCATAGGAAACAGGCGGTATAAATTCCACATGAAACAGGAAGTATAAATTCCTTAGGAAACAGACGGTATAAATTCCACATGAAACAGGCGGTATGAATTCCTTAGGAAACAGACAGTATAAATTCCATAGAAAACAGACGGTATAAATTCCATAGGAAACAGGCGGTATAAATTTCTTAGGAAACAGGCGGTATAAATTTCTTAGGAAACAGGCGGTATAAATTACTAAGGAAACAGATGGTATAAATTCCTTAGGAAACAGACGGTATAAATTCCTTAGGAAACAGGCGGTATAAATTCCTTAGGAAACAGACGGTATAAATTTCACATGAAACAGGCGGTATAATTTCCTTAGGGAACAGACGGTATAAATTCCACATGAAACAGATGGTATAAATTCCACATGAAACAGATGGTATAAATTCCACATGAAACAGACGGTATAAATCCCACATGAAACAGGCGGTATACATTCCTTAAAGTAGTCTCTAAGGATTAATACTTTCAGGGTAACCCGGAATAACCGTTCGTTGCTCTCCTTTGATAAACTAAGTTTTTCCGTCCGTCGTAATACAAAATTGCAAATTATATTTTTCACCTTTGCACTCAATATAACGATTTAACCATAGAGAATAGAATATATAGAGAGGAACTAAAAGAATCTTTCGGTATGAATTTTTTCAGTCCCTTTCAGCCTGAAAGGGAGTTCAAAGTGTACAAATCATGTAAATGTTCACAAATTATATGCAGTAGAGTACATTAATTCAGTATGTTCCCTAGACTATCCATTTCAATTTCGAATTTTTAAACTTTATAATGAATTAAGTGAATAAAAACATCATTTGATTTATAGTTATAACGGAAAATCATCGTTTGTAAAGTTAAAGGCATAGAGTCTATGTGAAATGATTATTGGTCAATTATGAAACCAGCCTATTTCATAATTTGGTTTTCTTTTAACAATAATTTTAGATTTTCTATAAAATGATATTCCAGGGCCCAACAGGTTATATAGCATAAATATGTGAAGTACGCCTGCAGTATGGAAACAGTACAACAAAATGGCCGTTTTACACTTTTTTCTAGTAAATTCCTCTCTATATATTCTATTCTCTATGGATTTAACACTTCTGTCATTCCAGCAAAGTTGATATCGGCAATCCTATCCGTTATCTTATTATTTTCTGTCTGTCTCACATAAACTTGAAAAAATGTCTCCCGCATTTGTTTTATTGTATAAAAGTAAATACATAAAATGGAAAGCAATATTTAAACGTTTGATTAAAATTCGTCATCATCATCTCCGGGCAATATAAAGAACTCGTCTTTCATACGTCCTCTGAAAAGAAATATAAAAATTAGATCGTAAAAATTTTGGGAACATAGTTTTAGTGTTTGCTGATCTTTTATAGGAATCGCATGTACATTGTACAGTAAGAACCAGAACACTCTGGAACATAAAGACAACTTTTAGACTTAAAGGAGGGGGGGCCGGGGGGCCAAAAATCATTCTCTAGGAATATACCAATTTATGACTTTAGATAATTAAACACAATGCACAAGCACTGTGCAGTGTAAACAAACCCGTTTTATTTTAAAGTGATATAGTTACTATTGAAACTATTTGATTTATAACAACAGCAAATTCACTTAAGCATTATTTAAATGTCGTATTCGTAGTCTACAGTTTTCTAGTTCTCGCTGTATATTCGCAAAGAAACTGAAAATATTACAAAAATAATTGGGCCAAATTGTCTGTCTATAAGCAACTTCTCTTTTAAATAAGGTATTTATAATACTTACTCTTCAAGTACTCCACAACATAATACTGACTCTAGAAGTACTCCACTATAAAATACTTACTTATGAAGTACTGCAATATATAATACTTACTCTAGAAGTACTCCACTATATGATAATTACTCTAGAAGTACTCCACAACATAATACTGACTCTAGAAGTACTCCACTATAAAATACTAACTTATGAAGTACTGCACTATATAATACTTACTCTAGAAGTACTCCACTATATAATACTTACCCTTCTAGAAGTACTCCACTATATAATACTTACTCTAGAAGTACTCCACTATATAATACTTACTCTAGAAGTACTCCATGTACTTACTCTAGAAGTAATCTACAATATAATGCTTACTCTAAAAGTACTCCACTGTATAATACTTACTCTAGAAGTACTCCACTATCCTGGAATTCTGGACCTCTAGGTGCTTCATCGTCCTCCCCCATCCCCGTCTCGGTATCTAGTTTACCATATCCTCCAATAAACCTGTCCATTCAACATTCAACAAACCTTATTTTTTTTATTAGTTTTCAAATTTGCAGAGGTAGCCTATGAGGGGTTGAAAGGGGGTTAAAGTTTTCTGGGTAACTAGGAAGAGGGTTGCCACTGCCTGGTTTAAGCACTTCTAAGATTTAACTCAATTTGATAAAACGTTTTGTTTTAATTTCATGGCGAAATAGGGAGCATCACTTTACCATTCCTTCCCCCCCCCCACCCCTGGAGTTTCATGACCAAAAAAATTGGGGGGGGGGGGCAGCCAGGCCGAAGGATTAGATAATTGATACCGCCTTCATTCCCCAAGTTTCATGTCCAATCCCATTAATTGACAATTGTTAGTTTTGCAAACTTCCTCATCATGCAATGGATAAAATCATATAGAATCAGATTTGTACGTGCAACAGTTGTAGGAATTTTTTTATGGATGGTCAGACATATTTAGATCGGAGTTATCCTTTCATATATGCAGGGTTAACCACAAAGGATGAGACTTCAGAGACGATTGTACGGAATTTGTTTAGTTTATTTCCTTACATCCTGACATTCAGAGTTCCTTGTAGGCCAAAACTGGTTTGTTTCTGTGCTTAATCATTTAGTAAACCATCAAAATACTCAATTGAGAGCAGAAACCAAAAAGAAAACTTTAAATTGTCATATTTTTAGAGTTTTGGGTCGTCTTTACAGTCTCATCCTTTGTGGGTAACCCTGCATGTTTCCATGGGCAGCTCAAAATAGTAAAATTTGAAATGTTTAATCAGAAATAGTATGTTCTAACTCCTAGTAGAGTAAAAGTATCGATAGTTTTTCAGACAACAAGTTTCAGTCAACTTTCCAACATTTTTGTATCAAGTAATTTCTAAATTTCTAAACCATTACACCCGCCTGCACCGTGCTTGTGATTCAGTCTGCCCCAACCTCAGCTCTTGGGTCTTTTTTTGAAGCCTCTCCAGCATCTTATTAAGACTGAGATTTGACGATAGATGGCCGAGCGCTGCGGCTCTAGGAAATTTTTATTTAGAAAAAAGTTTCTTACTGCATGATAAAAATGGCAAACAGTAAGATTAAGAATGAAATATATCAAATAATTCCATCAGTTTTAAACAGTTATGCCTCACTTCGAACCTAAACTTTATTTTTTTTTGGTGACAAAAATAAACTGATTTTGCGAAACTGTAAAAATATTCATATAAAAATTTATTCTAAAGCTTGGTTCCTGGGCTGTGGTAGTTTCCCCTAAAACATTAAAAATCATTAAATAAAGTTTTTTGTTAAATATTTTGATATTTTGCATATTCTTTGTGCGTCTAAGAGCCTAGGTAGACATATTAAACATTTTTAATAACAAAGGAATTGAGTCTTTACCACAAACTCTGGTTTTCTAAACCCTATATCTGTGCAATCTAATAGACCATTGATATTGGATTTTAGAAAATTTAACTTTGTGGTAAAGACTTAATTCCCTCTTGAATTTTGTTTTATACTTTTTGAGGTTTTGTGGTTAAACATTAAAGAGGAAAAGTCAGATAAATGCAAAATGTAACTTTTCTGCAAAGATATTATATATATATTGTATATACAGTTATTAAACTTACAAATACAAAATTAAAACTTTGAAATATAGTCCTAGCTATACAAAACTTTGATTGAATCCTTTAACGACCTAATATAATATATACTATGCTGAAGGGCCCAGCGTTGCCCGTGGAAAAAAAATTGAAAAAAATTGGAAGAAAAAAATTTCGAATTTTTTTTAGTCTATAACAACCCCCTGAGTGTCCACAATAAATTTCAGCCCATTCGGTCCATCCGTTTGGCCGCCTATAGGCAACATATAAATATAACTATGAAGCAATATATATGTATATTATATCAATGCTCGGTTTAAAAATTGTCCGAAAAAATTATCTATAAGGTACTGGTATGGACATTATTGAAATCTATCAAACATTTCTAAATAAATGATATTGATTAAGCATGAAGCAGTCAAATTGAAGAACCAAAAACAGTTTGAAATTTGACATTTTGGCTTGGTTGAAAATTGATCATTAAAATAAAGAATTATCATTGGATTCACATTTTATATTTAATATATTAGAATATGGGGTTGTAAATACACAAAAATCTTGCTTGGTAACTCCATCTAAAAACTAGGATTAGGGATAACTTTCTTTTGTGGTGCTGAAATCCAGGGACATATCCTTCCTACATTGTCGTGACTTCCAGAATAACTGCGCATTTTTTAGATTTGTTTGGAAGATTTGCATTTATTCAGATTCTATTAGAATATTGCATAAAAGAGTAAAAATCAAATTCCTAAATTCAACCAAGACAAAATTTCAAACTTCCAACTCTTTATACTTCTTCAATATTTGAACTACTCTTTTTGATTTTTTTAAATGTCCAAAAATTTTAAAATTGAACCATTTGTGAGTGCTTCCATGTCTAAAAAAAAGATCGTTTAAAATATAAGTATAAATAAATTAGATTTACGAATTACGTGATCATACCTGATATTTGGATTTGTATTTAAGACGAAGGGTTTGATATGCCTCATGTACTCTAACTAATTCACATCTAAATAAATTGGAATTGAGTCTGCCACTAGTGAGTTTTGTTAGATCAAATAATCTATAAGCTTAAAATATCAGGGGTTAACACTATCAAACTGCAAAGTTATAGGGATTTGAAAGTCTAAGAGAAACAATTTCTTTATAAATAAAAAATAAAATTTGAAATATGAATAGTTAAGACGACATCTGTATTTGCAGAACTGTATCACACTGGTTGCATAGACATACATTCAGCGTTACCCAGAAAGAATGAGACTTTAACAAAGATTATTAAACTTTTTTCTATTTCATGCTTTTTTTGTAAACTTTTATTTTGCCAATTCGAAGAACAACTGCAAAATCCAAATAGTTCGTTTAAAAAATCTAATCCTTGATGTGGGTCACCCTGTAACAAGCATTTAAGCAGTTGCAGGCAATGCAAAGATTGCAAAAAATGCAAGATTTAAAGTTACAGTCTGGAATTCCAGGTCAAAACTCCACAGTAGATTTTTTTGTCTGATAAAATGGACATTTGTTTAAACATTTAATATGAAATGTTTCTTATCTCCTATCATAACTCAGGAAGACCTTGACAGATTTGTCTAAAATGTTGACTGAGGAACTCGTTGAAAGCAGTGGAATGTTTTTAGTCTGCTTAAAAAATGCATTTGATCAACTTCAAATAGATTCTTTATAATCTATTTGGTTGACTTGGATATAGAAAGTTTAGATATTTCTTTGCAAAGTTGGATTCCTGAGTTAGTCATTATATTAAGGTCTTATGATATGTATTAAGTTATCTCAATTAATAATTTTTAGAATTGAAAAGAGAGCAAAACGTGCACTGTTAGAAAACCCTACCGAAATTATCAAGATATTATTGCGAACATTTGTTCAAAAATATCTTACCTAACATAGTTTGTTGAGTATCTGTCGAAATTCTAAAATAAAAGACCTTTCTTGTTCAAAATATTATTTTTTGATTATTTATTGATACAAGTGTCCAGGACTAACAAACATTAAATCTATCAATCTTAGAAGGATAAACAAACCGAGAGATAAATAAACAGATGGATAGATAGATAGATAGATAGATAGATAGATGAATAGATAGATAGATAGATAGATGGATAAATAAAGAAAAACACAGATTATTTTTCCATTTTATTGGTGTACAAATTGTTTCATATTTTAAACACTCCTCGGCAGCATAAGTTAGATTAGATAAACTAGATGAATAGATAATCTATTTTACCTCTGTTCTAAGTTTTTCCAGGATATCTGCTTGCTGCATAACTTCTTCAGGCAAATGTCTAAAAATACATAAGTAGATACTGCTACTACTACTGCTACTGCTTGTAATGAATCTAGACCCGTTGAAATCTCCAAAACCTTGACTCTTAGTCTAATGTCAGTCTCTAGCCAAAACTCAAGGCTCTATATACGTCTGTCTAAATCGACTATTGCTACTATACTACTTTATTAATACAGGTAAATTTAAGCTGACCGGAATAGCCGATCAGGGTCAACATGAACATAGATAAAATAGAAAACGGAACATAGATAATAAAGATTGTACTAACATGATATCATAATTTATTACATGCTACTGCTACTGCTACTGATACTTGCACTCCTACTGCTACTGCAACTGCTACTACTACTGCTACGCTACTAATACTGCTACTGCTACTGCTACTGCTACTGCTACTACTACTGCTACTGCTACTACTTCTGCTACTGCCACTGCTACTGCTACTACTGCTGCTATTGCTACTGCTACTGCTACTGCTAATGCTACTGCCACTGCTACTGCTACTGATACTGACACTGATACTACTACTGCTACTGCAACTGCTACTGCTACTGCTACTGCTACTGCTACTGCTAATGCTAATGCTACTGCTACTGCTACTGATACTGATACTGATACTGATACTACTACTACTACTGCTACTGCTACTACTACATATAGTATAACTGCTGCTACTCCTACAATTAATGCTACTGCTAATGCTACTACTGCTGCTACTGCTACTGCTTCTGCTACTGCTACTGCTGCTGCTACTGCTACTTCTACCTCTGTTTTTATTTTGAAATCTATCTTTAATATTAAAAGATTTTAAATCCAAACCATACTTTTGTTCTGCTAAAAGCTTTAAATCCCTCATCTCTTCAGTAAAATGGAGTTTATGCGCAAACCTTAAAAATAAACCAAATTATATTTTAGATAAGTTTGATTTTTGATACTTTTCAATAACTGCTAAAGTAGAAAAGATTTTTATTAGGGTTTGATATTAAAGTGATCTTAAGTAATAATTTTATCTTCTTTTAAAGACTAGGCTATCAGGGCGTTTAGCGCCTATCTTCTATTTCAGCATTTTCTCTTCGATCAAACAATAATAAATATCTTTGCGAATTTACTAATTTGTTTTCGTGAATTTTCAAAATTTTACGAAAATCAAACATTTTTGGAGATTATTTTCTGTAATTCTGAGCATTCATAAACACAAAATGAGGGTCCGATGGGTTCAGCCGTTTTGACATATCTAGGATGGATACAAACAAACAGACACCCAGACAGACAAGCAAAGCATATATATATTGATGCATGATATTGATATTGATACATGGTTATCGATTATAGCACTTATGAAATATTTATAGAATTTTCTTACGAATGGGAGAGAATGACAGGTCCTCTCTTGGTATCATCCAATCCTCTAAATACATAATTAGATTTAGCTTAAAGGGACTGTACGCGTAATTTACAGTGACCCTTCCAGGCAATGCCCGATTCACAACGGTACCCTTTGTCTGATCAAGTATTTAATATAAATCCATGTTTATAATTTTGAAAAGCATGATGAACCATGATGAAGCCTGACAATATCTTCAAAAATATTGATCAGATAAAAGTTTTAAAGGTACGGTTGTGAATCGGGCATTGCCAGCTTTGCATGGAGGTTCAATGGAAATTACGCTTACAGTCCATGTAATCTGATTCTGATCAATCTGAATAAAAAATTTCACTGCATTAGACACCTAGTCTTCAAAAAGCATGAAACAAATGACTTCTAGACTAACGCCTTTATTTTAAGCAAACAGTAAAAATTATTAAACGCTTTTAACATTATTAAACACACTTAAAAATTGTAATAATATTATTTGTATTCTGATATTCTTTTAGGGATAACTGAAGCAATAAAGAGAGAATTCGCAGTAAATAAAAAAGATAATTAAATAAAATTGTTAATATTTAATAGATTTGTACGTTTTTATTTCTATCAGATGTTTCCTGGAATCAAATGCGTATTAACCCATTGAAATTTTACCTTGGCAAATCACTCCCTTTATATATAAGTTTCATTATAACATTAATAATAATTCTTTTACCTTACAGTAGTTAATCCTAGTGCAGAGAGAGCCTAGACGAAAAACAAAATCAAAAATGGTTGTGAAAAAAAAAATATTTTCTTTTACTGCATAAATCTAGCCACTCCTTAAAGAGACTGATGTAAGCGTAATTTCAAATGACCCTCCATGCAAAGATGGCAATGACCGATTTACGACGGTACTCTTAACCCTATTCCTGCTGGGGGGGGGGCAATTTGACCCCCCCCCTGTAGTTTTTTTTACATAACTCAAAAAGTATTGGTCTGAGGCTGTTGAAATTTTCTGACTTTTCCTACATACCCAAAGCCCTCCCTTTAGGCCTAAAAAGCAGAGATAGGGTTAAAAGCTTTGTCTAATTAAAGGGAGTGACCGGCTATGTATGGTGGACAATTTTTTAGGATTCATTTGAGACATATAAAACGTTTCCTCAATGTATAATTACTGAGTTTGAGTGCATAGCCGACGTTCAAAATCATGAATTTGGATGGGTACGTTTTTAGAATCGTTTTTTTAAATTATAAAATAACGACGACAAAAAAATAAAGTAAAAGTTATACAGTGAACTAATGAGAAAATTATAGAAAATTATGATTGAATAAGATCACTTATTTTCGATGATAAGAGTTAATTTTTATTTTCTCAAACTGTTCCTAAATAACTAATTAGTTTACTGTAGAATTTTGTTTACATTATTTGTTGTTGTTATTTAATAATTTAAAAAAAGACCGATTCTGAAAACGTACCCACCCTAATTCATGATTTTAAGCCTCGACTTTGCGCTCAAACTCAGGATTTACAGATCTTATAAAAGTTTTATATGTCTCAAATGAATCCTAAAAACTTGTTTACAACACTACATATTCATTTAACTTACATACATTGCCGGTCAATCCCTTTAAGTACAAATTAAATATCCATATTTTTGTTTATTTTCATTTGTGGTTTATATGCAAAAGTGACTTTCAAGGACATTGATATCTTTAGGGGTCACTTAAAAATACGCTTACAGTCCCTTTAATCATTGAATGGTTTTTTTTTCTTTTTTGTTCTTCATGCTGCTTCTAATTTGATAAAGTAAAGATCATTATAAAGAAAAATTTGCTTTTACAAAGAAATCTAAATGACAGGGGGGAGTTTAGATGTGCATAGGTCTGTTTATAGGGGGAGGGGAAGGGAGGGGGGGGCCTTTCATTGAGATATATGAAGTTATCTAGTCTGACAATGAAATAAAAAGTTAGGGCTGTAAAAAAAATAAAAAGGGTGATTTTTATAAATTTCCAATCAACATAAAAGCTAGAAAAAATTGGATTTAGAATGAAAGCTAAATTTTAAAAGCTGACTTGATCATATAGCACATACAACCAAAGAGAATAGAATATATATTAGAGTGGAATTTACTAGAAAAAAAGTGTAAAACGGCCATTTTGTTGTACTGTTTCTATACTGCAGGTATACTTCACATATTTATGCAATATAACCTTTTGGGCCCTGGAATATCATTTTATAGAAAATCTAAAACTAATATTAAAAGAAAACCAAATTATGAAATAGGCTGGTTTCATAATTGACCAATGATCATTTTACATAGACTCTTTGCCTTTTACTTTACTAACGATGATTTTTCTTTATAACTATAACTCAGATGATGTTTTTTATTCACCTAATTCATTATAAAGTTTATTTAACAGCTTTAAAAATTCGAAATTGAAATAGATAGTCTAGGGAACATACTGTATTTGTGTACTCTACTGCATATAATTTGTGAACATTTACATGATTTGTACACTTTGAACTCCCTTTCAGGCTGAAAGGGACTGAAAAAATTCATACCGANTTATTACTGCTTTATTTAATTTTCAAATTTATGATATATTTAAATTTTTGGAGAAAAAAATCTGTTTACCGATGTTGCCTCCATAAGCTTGCTTCCTTTGCTTAAATATGAAGTATGCACCTTTCCCTTCTTTCCAGTTTTCTATTAATATTGTATTTTATGAACCTATACTTTATCATTATTACTCACTTCATCGTGAATTTCATAATGAACGTGCTATAAAGTAATTTCATCGTGCTATAATGTTAAATTAGCTGTACATTATAGCACGTGTGCTATAAAGTTTTGATTGGTTCCCGGATTTCTCCGAAATAATTAGGATATTTCCAAAATATTTTTTTTCAATTGAAATAAAAACACTATTGAAATTAACTATATATTTTGACATCTGCTTTGTTTTAAAGCTTATTTGATCTAGAAACAGCCGTTGAAATAAGACAAGTACACACACATTGTATAAACTACCTATAACACTACTATTTTGGCACGACGTGCTATAAAGTTTTTGGACTCTCTAAGACTCTGGACAAAATTAAATCTGAAAAGGCTTGAACCTACGAGATAAAGAGAAAATGTTTGTCCAAAACTTTATAACACTGCGAACCAAAATAACAGTGTTATCAATAGTTAAAATAAAATCGGTCCTTTTTGCAAAAGAATTAAGTCTTTGCCACAAAATTTTCTAATCCATTTATCTTCGTAACCTGATGGTGGATATGATATACTTCAAACTTGATCAGAAAATCTGAGTTTGTGGCAAAGACCTAATTCCTTTGGTATAGAAATTAATTGAATCTTTGACACAAAATCAAATTTTCTCATCACTAAGAGATAGGGATTAGAAAATCAGAGTTTGTGACTAGGACTCAATTCCTTCAATTATCTTTAAAGGGACTGTAGACATAATTTAAAGTGAATCTCCATTTTACAAAGTGTCGTGTCAGATTCACAATACTTTAGACAGCATTGGACTTGACGTTTTTCCACCTAAAACTTGATGATATTTCATTGCAATTTTCTATACAATTGAAAATGAAAGAAGTTGGTATAAATCACATTTTTTTTGACAAAAAATTACGATATTTTCCCATTTTAATTCGAAAAAAGAATAAATGAAACACTTTAAACGCTTTTAATTATATGTAGAGTCTCTTAAACCTTGTCTTTTGTGTTGAATTGATCCAATTGATCATCAAAATCATCATCACTTTCCAGTCTAGAAATCATTAAATAATTGATTGATTAATTGATTAGATGAATAATTGATCAATTTATTAATTGATTAATTTATTAATTGATTAATTTTGATTAATTGATTAATTGAATTGTTTAATTGATTAAATATTTGAATAATTAATTGAATTGATTAATTCATTAAATAATTGAATAGTTGATTTATTAATTAATTGATTTGGGGATTAATTGATTAATAGAATAATTGATTATTGATTAATTGATTGATTAGTTAATTGATTAATTGATTAACTGATTAATTGATTAATTGATTAATTGATTAATTGATTAATTGATTATTTTATTAATTGATTAATTGATAAATTGATTAATTAATCAATTGATTAATTGATTATTTGATTAATTTAGATTAATTGAAAAATTGATTAACTGATTAGTTGATTAAATGATTAATTGATTGATTGGATAATTAAATAATTGATTAATTGATTAATTGGTTAATTAAATAAATGATTAACTGATTAATTTATTAAATGATTAATTGGCTAATTGATTAATTGATTTATTGATTAATTGGATAAATAATTTGAAGAAATTATGAAATAATTGAATTGATCAAGTTATCGATTAATTAATAATTTCCTTTTATTTATCAATGATATAAAAATGAGAAACTTCCTGAAACAAAAATAATAAAAGGTTGAAAAGAGGATAAAAGGTAGAATAAAAGGAGAAATGAACCAGGATTTGGAACTTTGTTTTATCTTTATTTTGGAATATTCTGATCATAGAAGAGTCTGGAAAGAAATCAGAGACCCCCATACTCATCATATCGGAGTCGAGACTTCAAGATTGTCATTGGAGACCCCTCCAGTCTTATCCCTCCAATGAAAATCTTGGGGTCTTCGATGAGAGTTCCTTGGAGGTCTCCAATGAAAGGTGGTTTCTGATAGCGCCCAAATAATAATGCTTTCTTTCCAGGTGCACAGAAGACAGAGTTTCCGGTCTCAATGGTAAATAAAGATTTATTTTGGAAAGAATGAAAGAATAAATAAATGAATGGCTATCTACCTGTATAGCTCGGATGAAAGAATAAATAAATGAATGGCTATCTACCTGTATAGCTCGGATGAAAGAATAAATAAATGAATGGCTATCTACCTGTATAGCTCAGATGAAAGAATAAATAAATGAATGGCTTTCTACCTGTATAGCTCGGATGATCCACTACTAGAAACACTGTTAATTCTATATCTAGTCAGTGTTGCTCGAGACTTAATAAAACAATAATTGATAAATTAATTTTTCAATTGAATATCTAAACGCTTTTACAAGAGTGTGTAGAGGGAAAAAGGTAGTAATCATAAGAATGTAAAATATAAAATATTTTCATGGACCCTGAAACTGGGGCGTTAGACGTAATTAAATTGAGTTAAGATCCCGACACTCTATTTTCATCTAGAAAAATTTATGATGTCTCTGTTATCAAATCATAAGAAAAAGGTTAGAATAGAACTGTTGTGAATTTGACCTGAGGTTGACTTTAAGTTTAACTTTAAGTTAAAAAAGATCACAGGGAATTTTGGGGTTTGGTTGGGTGAACAGTTTTTTTTAGATAAAACAATAAAAATTATTTAAAGTTGTTTGACAAAATTCTATAGCCATGTTTGAAATAAAAAAAATGAATTAAGGCAATTCATTACAATCGATCTCTTTGATAATGTTTGGCTTGACATGAATCTAATAGAATTAGAGAAATTAAGCATAATATAGTATATCCAAGAAGAACGACTCTATTTTTTAAAATATCTTTTTGATTGGATTTTGGAAAAATATTTGATAAAAAATGTGTCACCTTTAGTCTCCATTTTAGAAACAATTGTTTGATCAAAATCTCCTCCCTATAACAGAAAAAAGGTAGAAGTGATAATTTAGATTGTAAAATTTTACCATAATTGACTCTATATCTACTGACCTACGCTTTTGCTTTTATAATATGCTTTAAAGGCTGTTTTATCAACAATTATATTATATAAAATGAATCTTAGAATATAGAAAAATCTGTATGGATCAAACTTTCAAACAACTCGTTAAAATTTTCAGAATGGAATGCATGGCTTGTTTAGCTATTGTCGATGTTTACTAGTGCAAAACATTCTTTGAAAAAAGCCCATCATAAATGTTACATGAACGTTCCATAAACGTTACATGAATGTTCCATACAGGTTACATGAATGTTCCATAAACGTTACATGAATGTTCCATAAACGCTACATAAATGTTCTATAAACGTTACATAAACGTTACATTAATGTTACATTAACGTCAGAAGGATGCTGTCTTCCCTTGAACACTATAGTATGCCAAGTCCATTAGCGCCTGATCCAATGAGGGTTCAGTCATGTGTTTGTTGTCCATTCTGAACCAATAGAAATAGTATGGTGGTAACATCTATCTCATATATCCAATCAGAGTTATGAATCCTTTAATCGGCGCTATCAGTAAATAGAAATATGTACTTCTACTGAAACCATGGTATGAAGATATACAAGGAACCCCGTTTATTTGTTTACAAAAACCGTACTGCAATTTCCAAGCGGAACATTGACAAAAGACTTTTACAGAGAAGGACTTAGTTTGTTTAATTTCACTATGATTCACACTAAACTAAGCTAGTGGGGTAGGGTTTTTTCATTTTCTTTGTTCATCGTTTGTGAACGACAAATTATGTTAGTTTTTTCCATCTTCAAAAAAGTGATTATTCTGTCTCAAAATTATCGTTCATTTTCCATCTATTTCATTCATTTTCTCACTAAATGATCTTTCAGTAAAAATGTTTGTTTATTAAAATCGTTCAATAACATTTTACGTGCAGCAAAACACTGTCGTTAATTAGGGTGTTTTCTAAAAAATCGTTTGTCCAGTAAACACTATCGTTCTTAAAAACCCTTTGGAAAATTTGATCGTTTATTTAATTTTGTTTAAATTCCTCAGAACGATCCAAATGGTTCGGCCATCGTTAGTTTTTTTCTGACGAAAAATTGTGTTTAATTCTCAAAAGTTTTGATCGTTCACAAAAACGTTTCCCATCTCTCTAATGATAGGCTGGGTATTGTAAATAGTCTGGCGGCCCCTTCAAAGTTAAAATCGAGCTGGAAAAAGATGGGGTGGAGCCGGTTCTCGCCGAGCGTCTCTGTGGCCAGTACAAGGGGTTGGGCCGGTTCTTGCCGCGTGTCTCTGTGGCCACTACAAGGGGTCGGGCCGGTGCGAATTTTAATTAACCCTAGTCCACCGTGAGTTGGACGTCCGCCACAATCTGCAGTACTCTCTGGATGTTAACAAGAATGTGAAAGTTCTCATTGTTTCTTCCATAGTTATTCTCAAGGAGAATTGAATAGAAGGAGGGGGCGATAGGGTTTCCGTACACTTTGCTGTGACGTTTTTGGACTGCTGAAGAACTAGTTTTTGCGTAACAACAATAACAAAGGCAGCCGATCTAATGTAAACAAACTAAAGTTAGTATACGGTGAATCTTCATCTAAGGCGCCAGAGATGCCAGATGTCTGTTTATCATTGGTGTTATTGTTTACAATCTTTGTTATTGTTGTTACACAAAAACTAGTTCTTCAGCAGTCCAAAAACGTCACAGCAAAGTGTACGGAAGCCCTATCGCCCCCTCCTTCTATTCAATTCTCCTTGGTTATTCTAAGGAATTTATTCACTTGGTGGTTAAAAAAGTTTCAACAAATTTTTTGACAAACTAAATGGTAGAAAACCAACTGAATGATATCATCTAACTTTGATTTGCTGAACCCAAAATCATTATAACCTGATTGAGTTTTCAAACTATAAATTAGATCATATTGTTAATGTTTGAAATATCAATGGAGTACAACACATGATCCGAATGCAATAAAAAAGGGATTGGAAAATTAGAATTTGAATATTTAAGATGACCAGCCCCCTTCCCCTCACTAGCTTGAGCTTACCTGGAATACACCAAGGGTCTTCTCTGAACTGCAAAATTATGCCAATGTTTGAAAATGGATTTCACAAACATTTTCTTTCTACACAAATGTAAATACAATCAATTCATAGATTTAATTAAAACCTTTTCTTCATAACAATTCCTGACAACCTCCCCCCCCCAGCCCCTATCCCTCTCCTCCATCCCTTTAGAAAATGACAGCAAAAATTTCTCTGGTAAGGTTTAACTGTGGTTGGTATCATTGTGTGTCAGAAAAAAAAGTTTCTGAAAAAAAACCTGGAAATTAAGACTTTGGTAAACAATTTTCTGAAGTCCTAGGACAAAATGTCAATGGAAATAAAGTCTTGAGTTTTAAATTACTGAGACTTTTTTTCCTAAAATAATTAGGTTTACCAATAAAGTTTTAGGAAATAGGATCACAGGAATAAAAGTCCTAAAGTCTTAAACGTTTTCATACACGAACTTTTCATCTATGCATTTGCAACTTGAATATACCAACGGGAATTTTTTGTAGAAAATCATCCTAAAACCATAAAAAAAAACATCCTAGTAATAAAGTCTCAAATTTTAGGACTTTGATATTAAAGACTTTATATTTCAATGAGTTTTTTCCATAGGACTTTTTTAATGCCAAAATGTAGGGCTTCATTTCCGGAAAAAAAAATTTCAAAGAACTTTTTTGCGGTTACCGGGAGGGGGGAGGTAATAATATTTTGATGAAAATTACCTTAATGCCTTCATTTCCTCACTAAGTCTGTAATCTCTCTCCTCTTCAGTTTCTATTCCATGCAGCACAGAATCCTTTATCTCTCTACAGTTACAGTACAGTACAGTAAAGAACCAAGTACAAAATAGGGTAAAATTTTCCTATATTCACCTTAAACTACAAGTAGAAGATCCGGCCCTTGGTACAAACATTTTTCAGGTTATTTTATCACTCTTTCATTTTTCTTTTCGTTCAACTTTGTTTAACTTTGTTCAACTTTGTTCAACTTTGTTCAACTTTGTTCAACTTTGTTCCACTTTGTTAAACTTTGTTCAACTTTGTTCAACTTTGTTCATCTTTCTTCAACTTTGTTCAACTTTGTTCTACTTCGTTCAACTTCGTTCAACCTCGTTCAACTTTGTTCAACTTCATTCAACTTTGTTCATCCTTGTTCAACTTTGTTCAACTTTGTTCAACTTTGTTCAACTTTGTTCAACTTTGTTCAACTTTGTTCAACTTGTTCAACTTTGTTCAACTTTGTTCAACTTTGTTCAACTTTGTTCAACTTTGTTCAACTTTGTTCAACTTTGTTCAACTTCGTTCAACTTCGTTCAACTTCGTTCAACTTCGTTCAACTTCGTTCAACTTCGTTCAACTTCGTTCAACTTCGTTCAACTTTGTTCCTATATTCACCTTAAACTACAAGTAGAAGATCCGGCCCTTGGTACAAACGTTTTTCTGGTTATTTTATCACTCTTTCATTTTTCTTTACGTTCAACTTTGTTCAACTTCGTTCAACTTCGTTCAACCTCGTTCAACTTTGTTCAACTTCGTTCAACTTTGTTCAACTTTGTTCAACTGTGTTTAACTTTGTTCAACTTTGTTAAACTTTGTACAACTTTGTTCAACTTTGTTCAACTTTGTTCAACTTTGTTCAACTTTGTTCAACTTTGTTCAACTTTGTTCAACTTTGTTTAACTTGGTTCTACTTGGTTCAACTTGGTTCAACTTTGTTCAACTTTGTTCAACTTCGCTCAACTTTTTTTAACTTGGTTCAACATGGTTCAACTTTGTTCAACTTTGTTCAACTTTGTTCAGCTTTGTTTAACTTGGTTCAACTTTTTTATTAATTACTAGCTGAAGGGCCTGGCGTTGCCTGTGGAAATAAAAAAATTGGTTTGGCCAACTCTACGCAATATATATATATATATATATATATATACGAATGTCTTGTTTTATATCAAAGATNTTATTTTGTTTAAGGAATAATTGTTAGTTATTTTTCTTAAGGAATAATTGTTAGTTATTTTGCTTAAGGAATAAAATTTTTTCTCTCAAAAAGCCAATATTTTTTTAAAATATCAATTCAGTTAAAAAAAATTATTCAAAATGTAAAAAGCCAAAAATTACGGTTTAGATTTCTATCTCGTAAACACTAAACTGGAGTTTTCCAATTATCCAACAATTTTTCGAATTTTTCTGAAATTGATTTTGAGACGATTGTGCAACCTTTTTTTTCTTAAATTTTTGTTAGAAATAATTTCAAGTCGTCGTTAAAATCGCACCCTTTGTGAGCAACCATTTATTGTATGCGTCTAAATTTGTACTTAACAAATTAAAGATGTCAATTGATAATAATTAACTTTAACCTTTCACCTGTGAATTTTCGCGCAAATAAATCCTTTTTTTCGGAAACTCAAATTTTGACTTTTTATAATCTTTCTGTACTGGTCAAAGGTATTGTCAAANACCTTCCATAGTCAGTGTAACACTATTAGAAACTTATCTAACTTTTAGGGATACTTGACTCCACTGTTATAGGTTTTATCACTGCATTTATATAAACCAGAAATTATATATATTTTGCCTTGTTTATCTAATTGTTGAAAATAAATAATTTTGAAAGTTTTGATTTTTGAAAAAACTTTAAATTTTGCCTTTTAAAGTAGAAAAATTATACGAAATAATTGTTGTTCTTTTTAAATTGTAGAAGAAAAATTATTGCAAATAACACAACATTTAAAAGCTATAAAAGTACAGAATTTGTTATAAAACATAAACTTTCAAATGAAATATTCTGGCTAAAAATGTTAAGAATTAAAATTTCAGAAAGGGACTTTTTACTGTAGTTTATTTAAAAATAAACTCTTTCATGCAAAACATTCGGCTTAATTGCTCCCGTTGAATTTTTTTCATAAATTCACATAAATCATTGCAATTCATTAGAGAAATAGTCTTTTTTGAAGGGAATTTTAGTCACACAAAACCGGACTTTTGAACATTGAGGTTTCATTCTCCTTAGTCACACCACTTTGGAGTACTTAGTGAGCAAACAATATATTTCGGCATGATGTGAAATGACAATATTTCAAAGGGTGGGAGGTAATTCAGAAAAAGTTAAAATACATCCTTAATATCTTAAGTCTGACCCAAATTAACCTATTGAAGAAATCAAAATTAAACATTCAAGAAAAAACATTGTTTTTGGCAAGATGTTCAAGCGCAAACATTCAGGAGATACCTTTTTTGAGAATTTTGATTATTTTACATTGTTTTCTATTTCCAGGTTTAGTGAAGTAAGTTAGTAAGTAATTATGAATAATGATTAAAGAGAAAATATTTAAAAATATTGGAGATATCTAAAAATATTGAAAATATTTTAAAATATTGAAAATAATCAAAAATATTGAAAATATTCAAAGTCAAATATTATAAAAAAAATCTAAACAGAAGTGGATGATACAACTAGATGTCAACTAGTTGTTCTAAACTCCACTTCAAAACTCCACTTAAACTCGACTTTAACTCCACATTTGAATTCCAGTCACCAACTGGGTGAAATCTGGGTGCATAAACTCGTCTTAAACTCGACTTTTTGAATCTCAGTTTTTACCAAGTCAGGATGAAAACTAGGAGTTCAAATATCCACTTTAAAACTCCACTTTAACTTGACTTAAACTCCACTTATCAACTGTGTGAAATCTGAATGAGTAAACTCGACTTAAACTCTAAATTTTTAACCACATATTTTCCCAGTCATCAACTGGGTGAAATCTGGGTGCATAAACTCAACTTAAACTCGACTTTTTGATTCCCAGTTTTTACCAATCAGGGTGAAAACTGGGAGTTTAAATATCCACTTTTTCTGTGGCAATATATTCACGAAAACTCAACTGCACAAAAGTGCATTTTTAAGTGAGTATTTAATAATATTTGATGATTTTTCAAAATAACTATGATGTAAGAAATTTTATGCAACTATTTTGGTAAATACAATGTTTAAAAATTTCTATCATTTTGGAGTAAATCTATGTTTTCATTAGATTCAATGTCAGTAAATTCTTGATTTTTTGATAAGTAGAAGTTCAACTTAGACAGTCTTGTAACAGATTTAACAGTAAGTTAATACAGTATAACATATATTGATTATGTAATTGATAATATGTATGCTGTATGAATTATTACAGATGGAGGAATGATGATGGGGTGAAAAGGATACTGCAGATTGGATTGGTGATATCTGGATGATATGTGGGTGATATGTGAATGATATGTGGATGATATGGTGAAAAGTCGAGTTTTAACCCTTATATGGCACGACTGTTGCCGGCGAAAACTTTTATCGATTAAAACTCCACTCCTCATCATCCAGATATTACCCAAATATCATTCAGAAATCATCCAGAAATCATCCAGAAATCATCCAGAAATCATCTTGGTGAAAAGTCGAGTTTTAATCTTTGTATGGCACGACTATAGCCGATTAAAACTCCACTTTTAAACTCGATTAAAACTCCACTTCTGGAAGGCAAAGGTCGAGTTTTACTCGATTTTAACCCGAGTTTTTGTTTGCTGGGAAGGTAGCTTAAAAAGTAACGATATGAGCCTCAAGAGATGGGCTCCGTACTAGAGAACGATTTTTTGACCCCCCCCCCTTTCCCCCCTTCTATCAATTTTATACATTTATTTTTTATTATTTAGGGTTAGGTTAGGTTAAGTCAATTTCTGGGCTAGGGTAAGCTAGGGGGCCGAGTGCCGCGGCTAGGACAGGCTAGGGGGCCGGGCGCTGCGCTTCGGCCACATCAATTATACAAAATGTAAAATATTGATAGGTTGGGGGAGGGGGAGGGGAGAGTGGTCCAAAAATCGTTCTCTAAGAAATTACCACGAGATGTCCAATTTGTTAGTTCACCTAACAATTCAAGATTACGGGACTGTACACTAAATTTAAATGATTTTATCAAAAATGAATAAAAATGAAAAATTAGGATTTTTAATCGCAGTTTAAGTTAAAGCTTGGGAACCCTGCGATACTAATAGTTACTCCACCGTTTACCCGCGCTTGGTCTTGATAAATCAGACATACGCAGGGTTTCTGAGATAACTCAGACATACACACAGACAAACATATAAATACAACTTTATACATATATATGGATGAAGCCGAAGAAAATTGTTTAAGATATATAAAGGACAATATAGTTCTTATTGAACAGAAAATAGAGGTTTAATGGGTCCTGCTGCTATTAATTCATAGATTCAGCCTGCTTATAAACAGTCTCATTAATTTTTAAGACAGGGTTGACTTTGAAGTGTCGCAACGCCCTAAGCCAAGATTATACCGCTCCGACTCACTTATGCTTTTCTGTAGCCCTTTACATGTACATTTTAGTACTGTAAAGCACTTGTTGTTAGCTTCGTTTTTTTAGAAGTTATTGGCAAAATTCTTAACAATTTAAGCTTGAGAGCGTGAGACCATTAAATCGCAGTGAATTAATTAATTAATTAATCAGAAATGCCACTTTTCAAATATTTGATCTCAGGAAATTATGTCTACAGTCCCTTTAAAGGCAAAATTCCATGATGTCTTCGCCTTTTTCGTCTATAGCCAAACTAAAACTTAATTTAGACCCACTTCTGGTTTGTGGATTATAACCTTTTTTATATCCGATTGGAAATTATCTCAAATTGAAACGTTGCATGCAAAAGAATTAAGCGGACTGAATAAAAGTTCCCAATCCTTTTAGTGAATCAGTGAAATTGTAATTGTTCTTGACAGTCGCAAGTCTTTAGAACTTTATAAACTTTGAAATAAGTAAAAATAAAAAACTCGAATGAATTCTAAAATTCCGTGAAATTAAGCAACTACTCAAAATTAAATGAAATAAGTCGAACACAAAATTTAAAATTTCTCAGAATTGGAATTGAAACACAAAGTTTATTTTTCAAGGACAAATTTGAACCCCCCCCCCCCCCCCTAGGCATATGGGTAGGAGGGTAGAGTATCGTTATACGTTAATTCGGTGTTGTAAAAAAATCTAAAATTAGTCCATAACTTTTTTTTTACTTTTTGAGCTACAGATCTAAAATTTACTTATTAAAAATCATGGGAAAACATAAGTAATAACATGTGTCACATGTTAAGTGGTATGTCGACTGTTTAGAGTGGCATGTCGACTGTTTAGTGGTATGTCGACTGTAAGAGTGGTATGTCGACTTTTTAGTGGTATGTCGATTGTTATGAGTGGCATGTCGACTGTTTAGTGGTATGTCGACTGTTTAGTGGTATGTCGACTGTTTAGTGGTATGTCGACTGTTCAGTGGTATGTCGACTGTTTAGTGGTATGTTGACTGTTTAGTGGTATGTCGACTGTTTAGTGGTATGTTGACTGTTTAGAGTGCATGCCGACTGTTCAGTGATATGTCGACTGTTTAGAATGCATGTCGACTGTTTAGAGTGCATGTCGACTGTTTAGAGTGCATGTCGACTGTTTAGTGGTATGTCGACTGTTTAGAGTGCATGTCGACTGTTTAGAATGGCATGTCGACTGTTTAGTGGTATGTCGACTGTTTATTGGTATGCCGACTGTTTAGAGTGGTATGTCGACTGTTTAGAGTGGCATTTCGACTGTTCAGAATGGCATGTCGACTGATTCACAACGGGAAACTCTGAAGATCAAGAATGAATCCGCCCCCCCCCCCTCCTCCATGAAATAAGTTTTTATCTCAATAAATAAACGAGTATTATTTTTTTTAACATATATATTTATTGACAACGATATTTAACAGGTTAAATTGGTTAAAAACATCAATGGTTTTGTTACACTGGTAGGCCATTTTATTAATACAATGAAGACGACTTTTCTGTTTAAGTTTTGGTTGTTTTTGGAATTATAAGTTTACAAATAATTAAAGAGAAGCTTTTTTTATTGATAGCTTCTCTTTGTTTCCATGTTTTTGTGTAGCCATGCTGTTTCACAGCTTGATATAAATCAAAATTGAAATCGAAAGTCGTCTTTATTGTTTTGTTATTTGCGACGACGAATGTAACAAAACCATTGTTTGTTTTTAAAGATTATTGCAAAATCTGAAAACAAATTTTACTGCAGAAGAAAAGCGCCAAATACTTTAGTTATTTTACAATCGAAATATTTTAAAGGTGGTAGTCTTTAAATGAGTTCAAATTGAAGTTTTTGGCTTAAAATTCATGCCTTTCGGAGCCCAAAACTTAAGAATGAATGACTGAAACCAAGAATCGGAAACCCAGTTTCATGACATTAGCAAGTGTACAGATATTGCTGTACAGTGTACATTTTACTGTATAGTTTGAGTAACGTGGCTTAAAAGCTGTATCTTGTAATAAGAAAGAGAAAAACAATATTTCTCCACAAGTTTATTTACAGAATGTCACTGTTGTCAGCAAGATACTAATTATCAAACAGCGAGATTCATTCATTTTCCTTTTAGTGACACCATTATTTCTATTTATTTATTTATTGTCCCGGCGTACACCACCCGGGATAATAAAATTGGAAATTATTTAATTTGAGAATAAAGGGACTATTATATAAGTGTAATTTCACGTGACCGTTCATGCAAAGATGGCCATGCCAAAGTTTACAACAATACAAAAATACAACAATTTAAAAACTTGAAATGTGATCAATAGTGTGGAATCTATATATTGTCGGGCTTCTAAGTTTAAAAGTGTTTCATTATGATTATTCCTTCATGTTTTTCAAAAGTAGAAATGCACAATTCACTTTTTGTGAAGAACCCACAATTTAAAATAATCAGTAATTGTGAATCGGGCATTGCCATTTTTGCATAGAGAGCGGAGGGTACGCAAATCTGCCTCTTTGGTAAAAGTAAATTCAACCTATATGAAGCATAAAGCCTGACCACGTCAACCTTGTTGCACCGGCTAGTCCTGTCCATAGAGTTGGGTACAGTACAAACTGGGACCGGAAAGGTTGACCCGGCTCGGAAATTTAAATGTACCTTCGGTGCCCGTGAGGGTCAATAAAATCTACGCCTATGTTCCCTTTAACAGTAGGAATATGTAATATTTGTTTAAATTATGTCCAGAGGGTTCAGTTATGAAATTTTAAGATGAAGCTGAGATTTTAATTTAAATAATTGGACATCCATGCGAACGAACAGAGATTACTAATTTATATACATGTATACATATTTTAAGCCTTGAATTGTGAATATTATATGGCACATTACAATAAAATTATAATTTTTTATTTATCAATGTATCTTTTTCTGATACATTCTAATAAAATTAAATCAAATTAAATTATGGTCGAATGAACATTACAGTCAATTAATCTTTTGATATCAATAATTCAGACCTTTTAATAATTAGATTACATTTATAGTAATTACATTTAATTAGATTACATTTATAGTAATTACATTTAATTAGATTACATTTATAGTAATTACATTTAATTAGATTACATTTATAGTAATTGAAAACTTCTAGAAATTGGAAATCGATAATTTTCATTATTCATCTTAACATTATTTAGGATCAAAAAGGTAAATTGATGTAAGAAAAAAACTGATATTTTTATGACATTTTTGTGTGTGTAAAATGAGTAGATTGCCAAACGATTTAAGGAAGTAACATCGTACTGAATCGGTTGGAAAAAATATGTTCAACCGATTTTTTTTCGTTTTTTAAACAACAAAATCACTGAAAATTGCAAGGAGAATTGAATAGAAGGAGGGGCGATAGGGTTTCCGTACACTTTGCTGTGACGTTTTTGGACTGCTGAAGAACTAGTTTTTGCGTAACAACAATAACAAAAGGCAGCCGATATAATGTAAACAAACATAAGTTAGTGTACGGTGAATCTTCATCTAACACGCAAGAGATGCCAGATGTCTGTTTATCATTTCATGTCTGTTTATCGCCCCCTCCTTCTATTCAATTCTCCTTGGAAAATTGTATCAAATTACAATTATATTTGATATGTTCCTCTGTAAATCAATACAAAATGTTACTTTCAACTGGATTTAAACAAAAAGTAGTTTCAGAGCATGTTGAAAAAATATAGAAATTATTTAACATGCATTTAAACATTTTTTTTCAATTGTTGGAATTTATCTGTATTTAAAATACCCGCAATTTTTGAGCGGGAACAAAAAAAGTGGAATTCTCATCGCTTCCTTTTCTGTTTAATTGTGTAGTGTTTTTAAAAGTGCCTGAATATCTTAATTAAATTTTAAATGGCAACAATAAAAAATTTAAAATTCTTAGCGATATTTTTTAAAAAAAGAATAAAGACGAAATATTTTCACGACTTTCTGCTTTTTTCAAATTATTGTTTTGTTTTGTTTAAAAATAAAAATATATACTGAAAATAAATTAGAAATTCTTCAGCAACCATTTTCAGAAGATTTCACACTTTGGAGGATGCAACTTTTAATAATCGGGAGGTTGCAACTGTTTATACTCGGGAGAATGCAACTTTACACGTGGAAGGTTGAAATTTTTCACACTTTGGAGGATGCAACTTTTAATAATCGGGCGGTTGCAACTGTTTACACTCGGTATAAGGTTGCAACTTTTTACGCTTGGTAGATTGCAACTGTTTACACTCGGTAGGTTGCAACTGTTTACACTCGGTAGGTTGCAACTGTTTATACTCGGTAGGTTGCAACTTTTTACGCTTGGTAGGTTGCAACTGTTTACACTTGGTAGGTTGCAACCATTTACACTCGGTAGGTTGCAACTTTTTACGCTTGGTAGGTTGCAACTGTTTACTCTCTGTAGGTTGCAACTGTTTACACTCGGTAGGTTGCAACTGTTTACACTCGGTAGGTTGCAACTGTTTACACTCGGTAGGTTGCAACTGTTTACACTAGGTAGGTTGCAACTGTTTACACTCGGTAGGTTGAAACTTTCAACACTTTTAAGATGCAAGCAAACCTTTGCAACTTTTTACCCTCCGGAGTTTGCAACTTTTCACATTCGAGAGGTTGCAACTTTACACATGGAAGGTTGAAATGTTCCACACTCCAAAGTATGCAATTTTTCCCACTCGGGAGGTTGCAACTGTACAAACGCTGAAGTTGGAAATTTTCCGCACTTTGCAGAATGCAACTTTCGTCACGGAGGAGAATGCAACTTTTCACACTCGGGAGGTTGCAACTTGTGATTTTGATTCTAAAACAACCTCAACATTTGCAACTTCCATCATTGATCTCTAAAACATTAATAAATTATATTTAAAGCGGTCAGCGAACTTTTTTTCTCGAAATTCTGAAACCAATTTTTAAATATTATGTAAATTTAGATATACAAAAAACGCTGAATAAAAAAATATATTTGTAATTTCTAAATGTTGGGTTCTAGCAGTGAAGTTTTTATATTCATCTATAATGTATTTATATAATATCAGACTAAAGTAAATTAAGATTAAAATCTGAAATGTTTTCAGATAAAATGAGCTAGGAGGTCACAAAGTCGAACCGATAATAACGCATGAATTTTATATTCACCCTCTGTCTAGTTTGCTATGATATGATATTATATATATATATATATATATATATATATGTATGTATATTCAATTATTCATCATCAAAGTTCCACTTTCGCCTAAAAAATAATTTATCCCCCAGACATTTCGGGGAGGAGGAACTTTGAAGAGGGTGCTGGGTAATTTTTCAACAAAGCATATACCCAAAGAGAATAGACAAGTATAGAGTGGAGTTAAGTGGAAAAAATGTAAAACCGCCATTTTGTTATACTGTTTCTATACCGCAAGTGTATTTCACATATATGTGCTATATAACCTTTTGGGCCTGGAACATATTTTATAGAAAAACATTTTTTTGAAAATTTTTTAATTTTCTCTAAATCAATTCTTTCACAACCTGTCCTGCATTCCCGAGTTCATAACAGCATAAGCTTTACTTTACATTCCCAAGTTGATAAAAAGAAAAAATTTTAACGGATATGTCCAGAGATTATTGTGATGTACAGCGTATAATTTGTGATCATTTACATGAATTATACACTTTAAACTCTTTTTTCAGGCTCAAAAGGACTAAAATAATTCATACCGAGGCTTTTTTCGCTTCTATTCTAATCTCTGTTATGTGCTTATACCCCAGGATGCTTATCTATTCACCTGTGTAAACTCAGGTTCAACTTCATCCATGAGAATCTCGTTCTCTTCCGGACTATTACACTATATACAACATCGATTAACAACATGGATTAACAACATCTTTTTATGAATAAATGTACGAAAAAAAATGAAAAATTGAAAAATTACAAAATTAAAAAAGTCAAATGAATGAACGATACCAAACTTTAAAAGCAATCTTTAACTCTTCTAAAATCTCTCTGAACTTATTTCTCTACCGATCCATGATTGACACAACCATTCGTATTCAGAGTATCTCTATAACCAAAGAATTATTATGTAAAGTATAGTCTTTTTAGAGATGTACGCATTTTTAGTACTGCAGTGTACTGTCTTTGGCAAGGGCGTTTTGGGGGGGGGGGGGGAATGCAAAATTTGAACAGTAAATTCAAAACTTTTGGCTTTTTGGATACTTTACAGGTTCACATACAGTCCAATAATCTTACAAGTACTACTTTGTCTCTCCTTAAAACAAAACTAGCAGAAAAAAAACAGCAAATAAGTTTTAATAATACGTTTCACTCTTCATTTTCAGATTTGAAAAGTGAGATGGCTCTTAGTTCTAGGGGGGGACTAAGCCCCCCCCCCCCCTGTGTACGCCCTTGGTCTCTGGGCGGTAAAGTAAACATAAGACGTATGTCACAGCCTGACTTGGGAACCATTTTTCGTTTAAAAAAATCAATGATTTATTTTGGTCATAGGAAACTATTAATTTAAAAAATTTAATGCTTTTATCCTCCTTGGATACTAAACGAGCACTGATGCATCTATTCGTGTTTACAAATTCCGCCCTGAGAGAACTGGTTTCAATATGTGCGCAGAGTATACGCAACAGCAATTAACTTTCCTTGCAATAGTACCTTGTCTGTAACTAACTTTATTTTTGTCTAATAATACAGGTAGTCTTAAGGACTGACCTCAAATACAATTAAGATAACATACAATAAATAGATAACAGGTTACATATACGACAAGGACAATATAGTATACTTATTTTTATTATTATTATTATTATTATTATTATTATTATAATTATTATTATTATTATTAATCATTATTATTATAATTATCATTATTATTATTATTGTTATTATCAAATACCTGTTTGTAAGCGTATATATAGAAGTTGACCGAGGAGCTGAAGACTGTGAGAAGATGGGATAAGGAGGTTATATTCTGTATCCAGGGGGGCCAGTCAATATCGCTCTAAACACAGATATATATATGTAAATATATGAATTAAATATCCTACTCCAATAAATACTCTTAAATCTGTAGCAATCCAGGTACAACTCAATCTCAAACTCCAGGTTCTCCAATAATACCTAGGTCAGTATCAATCCGGATACTACTCTTTTTTTATTCTCAAGTATTCTTACAAGATACAATTCAATCTAGAACTCAAGGTTCCTCAGTAATACCATAGTCAATATCAATCTGGATACGACTTAGTCTGTATTTGCAGGTTAATGAACGTGATAACAAGTTTAAAGTCGTTATCTACAATCGTAGCTAGATTAGTCGCAATACAAGTCATGGGAATTTTTATCTAGGCAATAAAACTGAAAACTGCGTAGATCTAAAATTTTGTTCTATTCTTTACCCTTGACACCAGAGCTGGGAACTTTTGAATGGTGGATATTGGGATTAATGCTTGATCCACTCTTTTTCTTAATCTCCAGATTAAATAATGCTCGTTCTCCTTTTTTCCCATTTTACTGTGCTTTTAGATAACTAAGTTTCCACTTGCTTTAAAATTGAATACACCGACTGTAAAAGTAAAATTTTACACTTTGTGTGTACATGTGTATGACACGTTTACACAAAAATGTGTAAACATATTTAAAACCCTGAAGGAAAACATTTTTGTGAAAGAAAAATTTTGAAGTTTTGAGTCAGAAATTTAAAAAAACGTACTTGCATAATAACTTGAAACGCAGTGTATATGGTGACTGCAGTATTAGGGTGTATATTTAAGTAATGTCTGAGCATAAAGATGATTGTAAATAAAGCAAGAACCAGAAATAATCTGGAAAAGGAAGACGACTTTTAGACACAAGGTATGATTTAAAATAGTCCAATTCATCTTGAGACGCGCACAGCAATTGGGCAAAGTAAACAGACCCATTTCACTATTATAAGAGATTTTTAAGCTTTCAGTAAAGCTAACTGTTCGTAAACACCCATTAAACACCTGTACATATTGATCAAATGTCGCCTTCCTTTATAACAAATAAGATTTGAAAGATTTGACTAAAATAACAAATATTAGATTGTAAATTCTAAACATGATCTAAATTGAAGAAATAAATTCTCATGACTTTATCTGGGCTTCACTACAGTTAGGCTGATTAAAATGAATACATTGGAAGAATTTATATAATGTTGCCTTTATTTTGAATTTGAAGCTGCTATTTGTACTTTCACAAGCTGTGAAAGTTTTCTGCCAGAAGCTTTACAGGGATATGTATAGTTTACTAAAACAAATACAAATTTCTGTGTTAAGAGTCAGAACTTTTATGGGGATTGAAAATTTTCTATTTTTTTTTGTAAAAATAAATTAATAGCCCTGAAATACGTCTTATCCAACAGCTTCATAAAGTTGAGCGCTAATTTACGTATAACAACCTTCAGTATCTATAATTCTCAGCGGCATAACATTAAGTCAAAAGTGATAAAGACGACATTTCAAAAATTCTTCCGATGTATTCATATTAATGAGTTTAACTGTATAAAATTGCATACAAAGTGATTTAGCAGAAAAAAAGAAAGACAGAATAAATTCCGTATAACTGTCTGGTTATAAAGTCTTATATTTTGTGGGTGTATGTTGATACAGAGAATCCAAATGTTGGAGACCAAATAATTATTTGTATCTTAATTACTCACATTTTTCTAAATATTAAATTTACCGTGAAACCTCTTTCCAACAATTTACAATAAATGGTTTATAGTACAGTTTGCTAATTTTGATAAATAATTCTTATTAACAAAATATTCTCAATATTCTTAACTTAATTTTGATTATTTTTAACCGTTTACATATTTGAATATTTAATAATTAACAGGGTTACACACAAATGATGAAAAGACGACTGAAAACTTTAAAAAATGACGATTTAAAGTTTTATTTTTGGTTTCTGCTTTCAATTGAGTATTTTGATGGTTTACAAAAGGATTGAGCACAGTTTTGGCGAACCCTGATTGTAAGATTAAACAAATTCCGCATAATCGTCTCTGAAGTCTCATTCTGTGTGGGTAACCCTGTATTTACACTTTTCCATCTACGACCCAATTTGAAAAATAAATATATAAAAAAATAAATATACATAAAAATAGATAACGTTTTTAAGAAAACTTGATATTTCGAACTACAGTTAATACCTAATCCCCCCCCCCCCACGGTGGGTATTTTAAGGGGTCAGGGGGGGGTGACAAACTTAATATATTCTAATAATCTTTTCATTTACAAACATATATATGAATTGTAGCTAGCATTGATTTATAATGATTTCAATTTATCAGGGGCGGATACAGGGGGGGGGGGGGGGGGGGCGGGGGGACATTCGCCCCCCCCCTGAATTTGGAATTTTTTGTTGCTATTTTCAGAATAGCTTCTCAATAGCATGCTGAAGGGAAAGAAACCCTAGTGCAAAACAGGAAAAATATCTGTCTTAATAAACTATAATGTGTGAAAAGTTAAAAATCTAGTCTTTTAGTCTTTAGTCATTAATTTTGACTCTTTATGACTCTTTTAAGCGGCGCGATTTTTTGTTCCTAATTATGAATTTTTTTGTTTCTAAAAAATCTTGCCCCCCCCCCCTCACTTAAATCCTGTATCCACCCCTGCAATTTATAATTACTTTTCCCGTTTATATATTTATCCTTGAATGGATCTTGTAAACCCGCAAAATATTTAGATGTCGTCTTTGTTAAAGAGAACTTTTTCGGGAAAAAAGAATATATTTTAAAGGTAAAGTACAAGAAAGCACAGCCGTTTCGGGATAATCTTAATATTTAAATAGATTCTAACAGCCATATAGAGAAGATTCTGGGGCATCGGCAGCACGCCAAAACCTTGATTTGGTCTGTGCAGCGTGTTGATAAAAAAGAAGAAAAAACGATTTAAAATCGTTTTAACGAACTTGAAAAAGGTATAGTTTTCTATCGAACGAACGAAATTTTCAAAAGATATCGAAAAACTATCGTTATATTACTGAACGAACGATTTTTAGGGAAAGAAACTGTATAAAAAAAAACAATAATTCTTTACTGAACGAACGATTTTTTAAACAACTAATTAAAAATCTATCGTTTTATTACTGAACAAACGGTTTTATCCAACGTTCATTCAGTGAGAAAATGAACGAAATAAATGGAAAATGAGTAAGAACAAAATCAATTTGTTTAAATGATGGAAGAAAAAATTAACGAAATGGGTCGTAAAGAAAGCTAAAAAAAAGAATTTTATGAAATTTTGGAAGTTTTATTATTTTCTTCAAAAAACGATTAGCATTCAACAAGTACAGGGGACCCAAAAAGGATAAGACTGAAAATACGACCTGAAACTCACATAATGCAACGATGATTAACTATTTAATGATTTAGCAAAGAATGAAAGAATATTACAGTTGCATGGAGTTATGAAAAGGAAACAGATATTATAAATTTCATACAGTCGACTCTGAAGTCTCATTCTTTGTGTGTGACCCTGTATGAACCGACCTGATCTGACTGCCTGAGCTCCCATATGTTAGGAATCCAACGTATAGCGTGACACAGGAGAAATACTAAAAATAGATACAGTGATAACCAGAAAGCTGTGAAATAGGGAAACAACTTTTAGACTCAAGATATTACTTTAAATGATCCAGTTAGCATGGGAAACCGTAATTGTACTGAATTAACTCACCCATTTTCCTGAATTAGTGATTTAATAAGTGTCTATAATTCTCGTTGCTTTGTAACAACATTAAATACACTTATGCTATGAAGTCGTCTTCCTATTTTAGAATTTTCTGTTTATAACTGTAACAATTCATTTAACTATCCTAATGATCCCATCTCTCCTATAAATTTCATAATACATACTAAAATGACCAGAGTTGGAATATCTGCAACAATGACCGAAGTTAAATACCTGCAACAATGACCGTAGGTAAATACCTTCAACAATGACCGAAGGTGAATACCTACAACAATGACCGAAGGTGAATACCTACAACAATGACCGAAGGTAAATACCTGCAACAATGACCGAAGGTGGATACCATCAACAATGACTGTAGGTAAATACCTGCAACAATGACCGAAGGTGAATACCTGCAACAATGACCATAGGTAAATACCTGCAACAAGGACGACAGGTGAACACCTGCAACAATGACCGGAGGTAAATACCTGCAACAAGGACCACAGGTGAACACCTGCAACAATGACCGGAGGTAAATACCTGCAACAAGGACCACAGGTGAACACCTGCAACAATGACCGAAGGTGAAAACCTGCAACATTGATCGTAGGTAAATACCTGCTACAATGACCGCAGGTGAATACCTGCAACAATGACCAAGGTAAATACCTGCAACATTACCAAAGGTAAATACCTGCAACAATGACAGAAGGTAAATACCTGCAACAATGATCAAAGGTTAATACCTGCAACAATAACCGAAGTTAAATACCTGGAACAATGACCGTAGGTAAATACCTGCAACAAGGACCGTAGGTAAATACCTGCAACAATGACCGAAGGTGAATACCTGCAACAATGACCGTAGGTAAATACATGCAACAATGACCGTAGGTAAATACCTACAACAATTACCGAAGGTGAATACCTGCAACAATTACTAAGGATATCTGAGAAAGTCTAATTTCTTTGCTGTGGAATTCTCCCCTTGAACTCTCGATAATGTTAGTTCTCCGCATACTCCGAATCTAAGATTTAAAAACATAAAAAACAACCAGATCATAGATTAATAACAATAAAGACAGAACACTAGATGTCGTCTTTTCAAGATCTAGGGTTTTTTCATTCACAATAACCCTAGGAGGTTGTGAGGGAGGAGGGGTCATGCGGCCATGAGCCCAGCAATATCATGTTTGAACCCAGGTAGTTAGCAGAACCCTTCCCGAACCCCGCCGAATCCTTTTTGAGACCAGCAAAAGACTCCTCAAAAAATCTTTTACTGATAATTGACTTAAAAAAGAAATAATATCAAAAATGAAAACATGGGAGAATAGGTTACATACTACTCTTAGGTTAAACATAAAAATCGATGCTTTAAAACTATTTTAAAGTGTAAACTGTAAAATGTTGTCTTTTTAGATTTAACAAATACTTTAGATAATAATGTATATAATTATGATATTTAGAATTCTTTTTTAATTCATAATAAACTTTCGACACATTTTTGTATGAATGGTGTACTATAATGAATGATAAATAATAAGTTGCAAAATATATTTATATGCAAGATTTTACATATCGCCTATTCATCACTGTGATCATCCTATCTAAAGTATTTGTTAAATGTAAAAAGACAAATTTTTACACTATAAAATTTGGAGCCCATACAAAACATATAGTAACTAAACTTATCACCACAAAACTTATTAAAACAAAACTTATCTAATAACAAAACTTATCAAAACAAAACTTATCAAACTACAAAACTTATCAACCTCCAAAACATATCAAAGTCAAAACCTATTAAGAAAGTATTGGGAGTAACGGTACAAACTCTCAACATTATGCACACTTAATGCTTTGCTGCAGATCTTCTTGCATATCGGCTTAACATATTTTTACAATTATATATTGTCTAGATACGCTGAATATTAATTTACATTTGTTAATAAAATATTCCTTCATTCGAACCTTTAGAACAAAGATGTTTAATTAAAAAATATGAAGCACGAAAAGAAAACTTTGCCATAAACTCAAATTTTCTAATCTAAATTGCAACCTGATGGTTTAAACCTTAGATAATTTCATCTAACAGAATTTACAGTTTGAAATATCAAGGATATTTTGTTTTAAATTTCTGAATTTAGGATTAACTTTGTACTTATTAAACATATTTATGAGATTAAAAATAATGATGTTATTATGTTCAAGTACTAAATAACTAGGTGACACGTGAATAGTTTGTGGCATTGGAACCCCGGCTGCCATGAGCCTCCCAGATTTGCTATGCAGCACCGAGCCTCCGCTATGCATTATAAATTTCATACGAAAACTTACTTTTCGCGTTAAAAACTTTATAACGCGAAAAGTTTAAATTCGGCCTCAGTTTTTGAAAAGTTTGGTAAATTTTGTGCCCCATCTTTAACAATAGGCCCGTAGCCTGTCCTAAATGCAGCGCTCGGCCAACTAAATTGAAGGAAAGAAGGGGGAGGGGGGATGATGGCCCGGGTTTGAAAAGTTCTAATTATTGTACATTTTGTTTAAACTTGAGAAGAACTGCAGCGTTCTAGTTCATGCTTTGATATATCCAAGATATATCTAACGAATAATAAAGAGATTTAGCTGCATTGTTCAAATTATTCAGCAGAGTTTGATTTGTAATTTCGTTTCCCAAGGGATAGAAGGGAGGGGGGCCGGATAGAGGAGCGTATAATTTCTTTTCTCAAGGGATAGAAGAGAGGGGGGCCGGATAGAGGAGCGTATAATTTCTTTTCTCAAGGGATAGAAGAGAGGGGGGCCGGATAGAGGAGCGTATAATTTCTTTTCTCAAGGGATAGAAGAGAGGGGGGCCGGATAGAGGAGCGTATAATTTCTTTTCTCAAGGGATAGAAGAGAGGGGGGCCGGATAGAGGAGCGTATAATTTCTTTTCTCAAGGGATAGAAGAGAGGGGGGCCGGATAGAGGAGCGTATAATTTCTTTTCTCAAGGGATAGAAGAGAGGGGGGCCGGATAGAGGAGCGTATAATTTCTTTTCTCAAGGGATAGAAGAGAGGGGGGCCGGATAGAGGAGCGTATAATTTCTTTTCTCAAGGGATAGAAGGGAGGGGGCCGGATAGAGGAGGGTATAATTTCGTTTCTCAAGGGATAGAAGGGAGGGGGCCGGATAGAGGATGGTATAACTTCGTTTCTCAAGGGATAGACTACAAAGAGACTGTTTTAGACTACAAAGAGACTGTTTAAGACTATACAAACAGACTGTTTTAGACTATACAAACAGACTGTTTTAGACTACAAAGAGACTGTTTTAGACTACAAAGAGACTGTTTTAGACTACAAAGAGACTGTTTTAGATTGCAAAGAGACTGTTTTAGACTACAAAGAGACTGTTTTAGATTGCAGAGACTGTTTTAGACTACAAATAGACTGTTTTAGACTACAAAGAGACTGTTTTAGATTGCAGAGACTGTTTTAGACTACAAAGAGACTGTTTTAGACTACAAAGAGACTGTTGCTGCAGTTTCAAATGTCTTTTATTAAAAAAGAACGACAAGTCCGATTGGCAACGGAACGGAACCCTTTAAAACTTTGTTTATTCAATGATGTAGAAGACATGCTTCGAATATCTGGCTTGAAAAGTGTTTAATTTTAATGATTTCCTCCCATTGTATCTGCAGAAGAAATAGGGAAGTTGCTATGTAAAGAAACCACAATTGAAAATAATTCATTTTTAAAGGTAGCGTTGTGAATCAGACATTACAGTACATAAATTGAAATTGCTTCAAATTACGACTACAGGCCCTTTAACCCAATACTTGTTAATTTCTTACTATTTTTACAATCTTATTCTATTTTCAACTCGTTTGTTATAAGGAAGATGATTTGATAAATAATTCAGCAAAAAGTTGAAAAATAATTTTCTTTTCTGACAGATGGAAGATTATTTATCTTATCTTCCCTACCACTACTTTCAGTTTCTCATATTATTACAAACTAGCTGAAAGGCCCGGCGTTGCCCGTGGAAAAAAAATTAAAAAATAATTTTGAAAAATAAAAAAAAATTGAGAAAAAAAATTCGAATTTTTTTTAGCCTATAACACCCTCCGGCCACCCCTGAGTGTCCACAAAAAAATCAGTTCATTCGGTCTGCAGCCGTTTGGCCGGCTATAGTCTTGTTTTATTATATAGATAGATAGGCAATATATGTTTTCATAACTTATGGAGATTAATGATTAAGTCCATATTGGACTATTCATCTTTTCTTCTACATTCATCAAGTTTATAATTATAGAATATAGAAATCAGAACTTTTGTTTTGTTAATCTCGGGTTCAAGCATTGATCGCCATCTTATGCATATATACGGATTAATTTAAATTAATTTAAATAAGGAATTGAGTCTTTGTCACAAACTCAAATTTTCTAATCCTTATATCGTTTGAACCTGATGGTGTAAACCTTTGATATTTCAAACTTATATTATTTGATCTGACAAAATTGATAGTTTGAAATGTCTAACGCTTACGAAATTTGATTGCAAAGATATAGGAAATAGAAAATCTGAGTTTGTGAAAAAGAATCAAATCCTTTCAAGGATTATTGCCCGCAATTTGGTGAACGCGCTTTCACTGCAAACCAAGATGTACACACGGTGGATTAAGACAGTGGGGTCGGTCAAATAGGCCTAGGATTAGGCCGGGTACTGTAAGAAGTCTGAACGCGCCATGGGAATTGTCATAGTTAGCCCTCCGACAGGACTATGCCAAGAAAATATGGCAGGCCGGTGAAACTGGGCAGGTCCTGTTCGAATTCAAATTTACTACGGCCAAGATGTACAAGCTCTCATACAAAAATAAAGCAGTATTTTGCCCATTACTCCTTTTTAACCTAAGCAAGCAACAAACGCTTTGCATTTTTTTATATTAGTAAGTTGGTGAGAAATAAGCAAACCAAAGTCCAAAAGCCAAGGCGTTGCAACATAGTCGAAGCTGTTAAAAATTTGAAGAATATCTTTTAATGTTGTCAATATATCAATGGTATACAACACCTGTCTATAAACGGTTATGTTGAGGATAGAGAGGAGCAGCAGAGGGATTATACCGTGCACAACCAGGTTCAGTATTATCAGGTATACCTAGAGATTAGGATCAGAGGTGGAAATTTAAGTATCCTTGAATGAAGAGTAGATACACCAAGCTGCCAAAAAATCAACCTTTAAAGTAAATTGTATAATTTTAAAGGAAACCTAAAAATGAAAAATTATAACATTCAAATTCTAATAGGAGAGTCTGTCAAATTCTAGGTAACTCCGGGTTATCGTAATTTTCAGATTTGTTCCGTATTTGCTTTATAAAGATCATTTACAGATATTCTGTTTAAACTTTTATTCTTGTACCATATCTGCACATAGGTTAGAGCTGTCGTATAACTTGTACACAGTTTTATGTCAATTTTTTGAGACAGGAACATCAGATAGCAATATTATTGGTCGCAATCAAAGCCTTTCACGTTAAATGTTATTTATACGAAGTGTTAAAATGCATAATTAATTATACAAAATGTTACGTTTAAAAAAATTGCACCTATACAACGAGTACTATAAAGAAAATGAACCTATACAAAATTGTAATATTTATAACGTTACAGGTGTGGATTATACCTAGAAGTGAAATTTTAATTATATTTTGAGAGAATTAAAAAAAATACTAATCTTTCTTACTAATTTTCTGAAATTTTGTCTAGAAATTAAAGATTAAGCCCGATTATTTTCTCCTTATTATATTTTTTCAAATTCACAAAAAAATTAAAGCATAAAAATGACTTCTTACAAAAATAAACATTTTTCAAGAAAAAGTTTGTGTACAAGAACAAGAGCAAAAACTTGAAACATTGTTTAAATTCTTCCAAGGAATTGAAATAGTTTTTAATATTTAATCCTAAAAAGAATTCTTAGTTGGGAACTTTTAAATAAAAGGAATGTATTAAAGCTTCGTATATCTTAGCCATAGAAAATAGAATATATAGAGAGGAATTAAAAGAATCTCTCGGTATGAATTTTTTCAGTCCCTTTCAGCCTGAAAGGGAGTTCAAAGTGTACAAATCATGTAAATGTTCACAAATTATATGCAGTAGAGTACATTAATACAGTATGTTCCCTAGACTATCCATTTCAATTTTGAATTTTTTGAACTGTTACATAAACTTTATAATGAATTAGGTGAATAAAAACATCATTTGATTTATAGTTATAACGGAAAATCATCGTTTGTAAAGTGAAAGGCATAGAGTCTATGTGAAATGATAATTGGTCAATTATGAATCCAGTTTATTTCATAATTTGGTTTTCTTTTAACAATAATTTTAGATTTTCTATAAAATGATATTCCAGGGCCCAACAGATTATATAGCATGAATATGTGAAGTACACCTGCAGTATGGAAACAGTACAACAAAATGGCCGTTTTACACTTTTTCTAGTAAATTCCTCTCTATATATTCTATTCTCTATGATCTTAGCTTCGGCGGGAACATTAAGTCAGCATGAAATGTTGAATCCGAATTTTAAGATTCTACCTTTAGCAAAATGTTTTAGACACTTTATATGTTTAAAGTCTGATTGCGTAAATTTTCGTATAAAATATTAAAGTTCTTTAGACTTTTTAAAAGCTAAATCAATCTTTATTTATGTTCTTAAAACTGCAAAATATTTACAATAAAAGTAATTTGACTAAACCCTTTTTTCCCCACAAGCCTTTTAAAGGCTAATTACAGAGAAATTAAAAAAAATATAAAATAAAAAGATTTAAAAAATATGCTTTTGATTTAAAAAAAATAGTTTAAAATTCGGAATTGTTGATGCTAAATAAAATGTTTGTTATAGTTTTTGTTATCAACTTTTACTCTCAATATGGGCCGGTATCCTAATATGGGCCAACGAAGACAATTTTTTCATATATCCAAAAAAGTTCGAAAATCCAGCTCCAGTCGTAAAAACATTTTATGTAAATAATACTTTCAATGACCCAACCCCGGATGCATCCATCTTGATGCGGAATCAGCTTATATCCATATCCTTTAATTTTTCGCCAAAAAGTCGTCTAAGTAGGAGATAGCAATATGATAAGTTCAAGAATGAATTACAAGTTTATCAAAACTAGAATTATTTTAATTCTAAAAACTAGAAATATTTTAATTCTAAAAACTAGAATTATTTTAATTCTAAAAACTAGAATTATTTTAATTCTAAAAACTAGAATTATTTTAATTCTAAAAACTAGAATTATTTTAATTCTAAAAACTAGGAACAGAAACCGAGATTTAAATTTTAACAAGAAGAATGGAGATAAAACACGTTATATCTGAATATTTACAGTTCTCTATGCATAGTGCACTAGAAACTACACTGGCCTACACTGCAACAGAAAATTTATTTAAATTGAATTAATTTTTCTCCAAAAAAGTTCCAAAACAAAGGAATCGGAGACTTTGCCACAAATTCCTTTATTTTGCAACCTTATAGCTGATAATGTAAACTGAAATATTTGAAATTGTATGAAATATCCAAAGTCTACACTTTTGGGTTTGGTTGGAAAGATATATAGCGATTAGAAAAATAACGTTTGTTGCAAAGACTCAATGCTTTTTTCCAAGGACAGTGAGAAGTTATAACCAGATAGCAGTTAACTTTGATGTTAAAATACTCAAATAATCTAATTTTTAAAAGTTTTATCAGATCTTGATTGTGTATCAATTTAAATAATTGCGTAGAATTGCGTATACGAGCAAGCATTGGAAATCATGAAAACTGTTGCAAACGGTATTTTATCATATATTTTACAAGGAATGTATAATATATAATCTTACACTTTAATTTAAATTGTTATTTTTAGGGGGGAAACAGTACAATGTACACAGTACACACTGTACATGCCAGGGTTTTCCACAAGGGATGAGACTATAAAGACGACCCAAAACTGTAAAAATGTGACGAATTGAAGTTTGAATTTTGGTTTCTGCATTCAATTAAGTATTTTGATGGTTTACTAAATGATTAAGCACAGAAATAAACCAGTTTTGGCCCACAAGTAAACCTAAATGGAAAAAAACGGACTAAACAAATTCCGAACAATCGTTTCTGAAGTCTCATCTATTGTTGGTAACCCTGCACAATGGTATAACTTAAAAGTATATGAAATGATTTAGTTTGACATTATACCGTGATATTGACGGGTTCCAGGCCTGGTTCCTCCACCACCGTGTAGTTCTTGATCACTCTATGCTCGAAGAACTTCGGTATATTATACAGTACTAAAATATATTGTACACTACAAAAATATATTGTACAGTACAAAAATATATTGTACAGTACTAAAATATATTGTACAGTACTAAAATATATTGTACAGTACTAAAATATATTGTGCAGTACTAAAATATATTGTACAGTCTAAAATATATTGTACAGTACTAAAATATATTGTACAGCACTTAAATATATTGTACAGTACTAAAATATATTTATCAAAGAAAGGGGGCGATGATATGGGGTCTGAGCCCTCCCTCTAGCCTGGACAAATTCTAAGGGTTAAGCCCCTGAATATGGCGAAAAGATCAATGTTATGGGTTGGTGCTGTCAATGCAAACTAGATCGAGGAAAATAATAAAATGTTTGCGGCATTACTGCAGGTACATCTTAGTGACCTCGTAGTTCCTCTAAATCTGATTTTATGCACAAGTTTGACGTGGCTGTGGGACCCAAGCCCTCCCCCTGGAAAATTTGGATTTGGTAAAAATGTTAATATTATGGGTTGGATGCAGATTTAACATTAAGGTCCTTGTCCTTGTCACTATGTGTGTCTTTCTATGAGACTATTGAAGCAAGTTCTAAGCTTTGCATTAGATTTCTTTCTAATTTATGTAAAAATGACCTTAACACAGTTCTTGGCAGAAATTTATTTTCTATTGCAAATGATTGTTCTGTAAATCCTTTGGATCTTAGTAAAATGTTAGTTAAGAAACAAATGAAATATTTTGATGTCCCATTGGAACATGCATGGAAAGTTCCGGTTTTACAAGAACTATTAAATACAAGAACGAATAGTTTATATGTTGAAAGATTCGATGATTATGTAATAACTGAAATGATGAATATGTTATGTAATGAGTAATGATCAATGTCGTCTATTTGTGCATAATTTTGCATATTTTTCTCTTTTTATATATTCATATATGTATTTATATCTTTGTGTGTGAATAAATCTTGTTAATAAAAAACTATAGACCAAAACTATAGACCAAAACTATAGACCAAAACTATAGACCAAAAACTATCGACCAAAACTATAGACCAAAACTTTAGACCAAAAACTATAGACCAAAACTATACACCAAAACTATAGACCAAAACTATAGACCAAAACTATAAACCAAAACTATAGACCAAAACCATAGACCAAAACTATAGACCAAAAGGAAATTGAATTTAACTTGAAACCAAACGCATTTGGTTTGTCCAGTGTCCAAATTTAATGAATTTAAGCCATGTCTCAAATCCCCCCAAAACCGGTTTTAATTGAACACCGGCTTAAAAATTAAATACAAGTTTAAGTGGAACCAACCATATTTAAGCCGCAGCTTAAATTTAAGCCGCGGCTCAAATTCTTGAAATTCGGCCTCAGGGTGATTTTAGTTTTCAAAGTACATAAAACTTTAGTTTCATTTAAATGCGGGAAAACTCTCTGAAGACAACGAACCTGAGAACATTGAGATTGGTATTATGTAGAATTTGGCAGACCAGGAGTGGTATAACTAAAATATATATAAATCAATCAATCAATGAATTAATCAAAAACTTTGTATTTAAATGTCAAGAGCAATTAATAATTCAAAAAGATGAATCCTTGGAATATATTTTTAGAAATATTTGAAGGTTAAAGGGAGGACATTAACTTGCAGGCTTATTAACTTCTTATGAAAATTCATTTTAAACTTTTTAAATTTTTGCCTCAGTTTCGAACTTGTTTTTTTCATATAAACTGGTAGGTAAACATCTATCAACCTCCCTGGTTTCTACTTACAGTATACTTACCTTGAAGAAAGGATGGCAGACTGTTGTATAACGTTCAATAGATATTGCCAGAGTCAAGTAGATTGAACCTTGAAGAAATAGTCATTTAAATTTAAAGATAACTGGCCTTTTCTTGAGGGCAGGGGCGGATACAGGGAGGGGCGGCAGGACCTTTGCACCCCCCCCCTGAGATTTCAGAATAGCTCCTCAATAGCACTGAAGGAAAAGAAAACCTAGTTCAAACAGGTAAAATATCTATCTTTAAAACAATTTCTTTTTGTTCCTAAATTTGGATTTTTTGTTCCAAAATAAATCTAGCACACCCCTCACTTAAATCCTGTATCCGGCCCTGCTTGAGGGATAATTTCACAAGCGGCAATTTTCCAAAAGTGCATAATTTGTAAAGCAAGAAATTAGCAAGTCACTTTTAGAATAAAGTCACAAGTAAAAAAAAATAGTTTCAAAAAGCAAAAACATAAAGATCTAATACTTGACCAGACAAAGTGTTTTATGGTACCGTAATCGAGCAATGAAGAGTCTACATTTGAAAAAAATATTTTTACAGCCCCTTTAAATCTTTTTCCTTTTTCCTTTTTCCTTTTTCCTTTTTCCTTTTTCCTTTTCCTTAAAGGTTTTATTTTATCTTACTAACTAACTAACTTCTCACAAATTGTTTTAATGTGAAATTTTTTTTATAGATTTGAATATTTATTTTGTTAAACAGTTTTTTTCTGAAACATGCATTATTACTGTTACTTTATTTCGATATTTTTCCATGGCCACATTCACGGTTTTTATTTGTTTTTAAAATTTTTATTTATTTTTGAAAATTTTAAAATAGTATTTTTTTAGTTTGATAAGATAAACTGTTTATAGTTTGTAGCTTTAGAAATAAAAACCAAATTTATTAAAAGTCACGGTTATATTAATAGATACAGAAATTAATATTATTAACAAAAACTTTTTCAAAAAGTTTTATAGACTTTAAATGAAAAGATATAGAAAATTTAAAACGAAAAGAAAAGGAGCACATTGCATATCAACATAATAGATCAAATTGTCAAAGTTTGAGATATCTAAAGTTTACACCATCAGGGTAAATATATAGAAAGATATAGATATTGCATAGATAAATATATACATAATGAAATGATCATTGGTCAATTATGAAACCAGCCTATTTCATAATTTGGTTTTCTTTTAATATTGATTTTAGATTTTTTATAAAATGATGGTCCAGGGCCCAAAAGGTTATATAGCGCAAATATGTGAAGTACACCTGCAGTATGGAAACAGTGTAACAAAATGGCCTTTTTACACTTTTTTCTAGTAAATTCCACTCTAATATATATTCTATTCTCTTTGGTTAAATAGTTTTCACCATATTCATATTTTGGTTTAAAAATAGTCTTCTACTAATATCATGGTATTTATATCTTCGATTAAAAAATGGTCTTATTTTTTTACCAACAAAAAGTGCTTAATGCTGACAATGCTGAATAAAACCGATAGTCACTTTTTTTAGAAACCCACAGTTGGGAATGATTAATTTTTAGATAGAAAAACTAGGATATCTTCAGTCCAAGGTTTGAAACGCACCTTTTTGAATCGGTCAAACTACTCTTTAAGTTTTAAGTCACTTTGTAATTTCAAGTGACCCACCATGCAAAGATGGCAATGCCAGCTTCACAAGGAATTATTAGAATTAAACACTTATAAACCTAGAAACCCGACAATTTAGCTTCCACATTATTGATCTGATAAAGGTTTTGGTCTAAAAAAAACATTTTTTTGAGTACTTGTAATGAAATTTAGTTTACTAGCCTTAGAGGGCGCTTTGCGCCCATCTTCTAAATTAATTGTGAACATGTTCTCTTTGTGTACATCGTAAAACAAAACAAAAATAATTCGCGGATTTTCACAAAAAATTTCGTGGATTTTCAAAATTTTCAAAAAATTAATGAAGATTGAATTTTGATGGAGACAAATATTTGAAATTTTGATCATTCATAAACCTTCCCTGTGGTCACGTGATGTCCCACAAAAAAATTGGACCCGATCGGTTCAGCCGTTTTGACGTTTATTGGATACAAACAGACAGACAAACACCCAAACACACACCCAGACAAGCCAAATTTATATATAGAAGAGAAAACGATTTTTGACCTTAACTTGCCCAATTTTCAATATTTTTCAATTCTATAAATTGTTTTGGAATCTAGTTTTCAAGCCGGTTCAAGAGATACCCATATTAGTAAGATTTTGAAACTTTTATTTTCGCTAACACTGCTGAATTTTTTTCATAAACCCCATTTGAGGGGGTTATTACAGAATTTTGTGAAAAATGTATCTTATAAACATGCTTTAGAATTCCAAGCGGAATACTATTTTGCTTCTGTAAAATGATTTAAGAACAATTTCACTAAATTTCACACCCCTAACCTTGAATTTCACACCCCTAATATATACATGTTGTGTGACAAAATTACAAATACAATATAATGAATTCGTTGTTACACGCGCACGGACAGTTTTTAGAATGTAAAAATTGACACCTGTAAGTCCTATCTGTGCGAAGGGAAGGATTATTGAGATGAGGTGGTTAAACTCAACAAAATCATAAACCCTGAAAATATGTATATATATATGTTAGCTGTATCTGGCTAGACGGGTGAACCAAATCAGCGGAATTTTTTCAAGGGAACCCATTGGTAGCCTTTGTGTGCCATTCGCTAAAAAATTCCAGTGTTTTTAAAATTCCACGGGCAACGCCGGGGACTTTAGCAAGTAAATATTGAAAATCTAGAAATTCAGTGAATAAATAAATTGAGGAAAATTTAGTTTTAAGATTAAATTGATTAAATTGAGTTATACAATATTGGAAAATAATCATGAGTTTTTTTCGTGATATTTATTATTTTTAAATCCTTCAAAATTATTAAGTTCTGAACATTCTGGTCTTATTTTTGAACACAGTGATGTGCCATTTTGTAATATTAAGCTTTTTAGAACAAAAAGGCGATGCACAATTCACAACGGTACCCTGGAAAACTTTATCAATTTTGAAGAGAATCCATAGTTGAAAATAATCAATTTTCAAAGTTATAAACACCATTGATATATAATCCATGCTTCATCAGACAACACTGTTAAGGGTACTGTTGTTAATCGAGCATTGCCATCTTTGCTTGGAGGGTCAATTGAAATTACGCTTACGGTCCCTTTCAGTCTATAATAAAAGCTAAAGACTTAACGAGGTTGCAAAGACGGACTGGCAATCCTTCATAAATTCGACCAAGTTCTTAATAGCTTTTAAATGTTTACTTGTCAGTGGCTTGAAAGAGTAAAAGGTTTTTAATTAGTTGTTTGTTAGAAAGCGTATACTTTGTTTGGAAATATCATTGCGTTCTCATTTCACGGTGGACTAAGCCAGTGGGGTCGGTCAAATAGGCCTAGGATTAGGCCGGGTACTGTAAAAAGTCTGAACGCGCCATGGGAGTTGTCATAGTTAGCGAAGTTAGCCCTCTCAAGAAAATTGCCAAGAAAATTGACCCCTGTCGTATGATAGTCTGGTTAGGGCGACGTACTGTACCATACGATCTGGTCGGTACACGCTGTTATCTGGCAGGCCGGTACAAACTAGGAAAGTCCTGTTCGAATTCAAATTTACTACGGGGATAGAGTGATTTCAGAAGAGCTTTTTCTCTTTGCATATATCATAATTAAAAGATTGTTTGCAAAAACCCAGGGTAGTGATTTCTTATGTCCTGAACAAAATTAATGAACCTAAACGAAACTTTTAGCAATTAAAACCATATCATCCTTGATACACTTCGGTTCATTTCAAGTACAGTGCCGACTGTTAAGCATATAGAGCAAGCTGTACTGTACAATGTAAGGTAAAACAGGACGGTACGCCAAATGGATCCAATTTATAAAATCTGCTTCAACATGTATACAGACTAATTGAGATATGCCTTTTAATGACTTATTTTATATTTCCCTTATCTTAAATTTTTAATTTAAATTTAAATATTTCAACAATGCCACTAGCTCGCAGATTTAAATTTTATACCACTCTGGTAGATTTAAATTTTCATGAATTTTCTCTGAATAATTTGCATTTTCTTAAGAGAGAGAAACAACTTTTTTGTTGTTAATTATCGTAACCAACTAGGTTATAGTATATCAAGTGATGCTGTACTTCACTAATCCTTCCTAATTGTACAGGCCATGTTCTTCACTTCCAAAGGTCAATCTGTATAGTACAGTACTTGGGGGTGATTTCTGAAAATATTTAAATGGAGAATTTTTTTCCATTTAACTATTAAATCCATTACACGTACTATTACAGTCTTTTATAGAGCAATATTTCATCGTAAAATAAACGGTTCTGAGAAAACTTCAAGATACAAAATTTCCCCATACACTTGTACTTCGAAAGCGTACGGCATATTTAATGTTTGTACTGCATGAATAGGCCATAATCTCTTAATATCCTTTAACAGTAAACTATCCTAAGTGTACACTCAAGTCAAGCTAATACACATGGACAGGTAGCTAGGAATTTAGAAAGTAAAATTGTTAACTAAATATATTCTACGCGCATTGTAAAACCTCAATTTTTTTTAAGTCATCCAAATTTTCAATTTAAGTAAAATGTCCTAATAATTGTGTATAAAGGGCTAGGAGAACCATTAGTAATCAACAATAAATCATATTATTTAACCCTATTCCCGCTGGGAGGAGGCAATTTGACCCGCCCCTGTAAGTTTTTTTACATAACTCAAAAAGTATTGGTCTGAGGCTGTTGAAATTTTCTGACTTTTCTTACATACCCAAAGCCCTCCCTTTAGGCCTAAAACCGGGCTTTAATACTAACTGCCTGAGTCCTCAGGCACACTGCCTGAATGACTGCTTTTGCCTGTAACAAACTAAATCTTTGTTTTGACCCACTTTCACTTATCAGATTTTGATAAATTTTAGCTTTTAGGAAAGCCTATGACATAAGGAAACGGATTGCACAAGTTTTGCGAAAAAAAAATTGAAAATTTTTTGCAAACAACCTGTCAAAGGAAATTTGCACATTTTTAGTTTTTCTTGATTAAAATTCAGGTTATTTAAAATTTTGCAAAAATTTTTGCATATTTGAAAGGGCATGGTCCAGGGCTTTTCAAAAATGTATAATTTTTCATTTTTTGGCCAATTTTTTTTTTGCAACCTTTTTTCTTTTAAACTTGGTTTTTGGGTTAAAAATTCAATTTTCGCAAATTTGCAAATTTTTTTGCAGATTCTAAAAGTAGAGCACAAGAGCTTTCTAATGATGTATCATTTGTCATATTTGGACATAAAACATGGGATTTAGAGGGGGGGGTCAAATTGACCCCCCCCCCAGCGTATCCTGGTTTTCAAGTACCCCAGCAGGGATAGGGTTAAAAAATTTAAAAATTTGGATAAAATATGATAAAAAAATGTCAACTCTCTGCTTTAGTAAAATATAAGACCAGAGAAAATAAAAGTCTTAAAAGTTACAGAGTATGCATTATGAAGCTTTCTTTCTTGTATTATAGTATGTTCTCAATAACTATTTGATCCTTATATCTATGAAGCCAGAACGTATGTGTTGTGAATCTCGGGATCAAACATTGATCTCGATCTTATACAGGGACAATATTAATTGAAGGATCAAGCATTGATCCTCAAATTGGATATCGAGATCAAGCTTCAAGATCAACCATTTCCACACAAAATTTCAGATCTCTGATGGTATAAATCGTGGATATTTCAAACTTTGACCACTTGATCTTGCTGAAATCTGTAGTTAGAATTTTAGAAATAACAAAAGTATACAACATCAGGTTGCACAGATTAGACGATTATTGTTTTAAAAGTTCAGTTTCTTTAGGCTTTAGAGCTTACACACTTGGGATTTCTGTAAATTTTGCTTTAGCCTAGGGTTCCCGATCGAAATTCCGTTGTGCGGAATTGTGTGGCATTGTTCGGATTTTTGGAATTTCGCAGAAATTGTGCGGTATTGCGCAAAATTGCCCGGATTTGCGTGGTTTTGCGCAGAATTGACTGGGCCTGCAATTGCGCGCAAGTAAAATCTTTGAAACCCCTGCTTTAGGTCTTACTCTGTTGTTATATTCTAATGTTTAAACAAATATATAATACAGAGAAAAGTTTGAGAATAACTTTATTTTATATTGATATTTCTACATAGCAACAATACCAAAAGGAAGATAAAGATATTCATCAAAAGTTGACAATTGACCCCCGCGGGTGGTAATTCTTGTGTTTTCTCCTAACTTTGCCACAATTCTTTTCATTCTCAACTCATGTTTTACTAAAATGCGTTTAAAAACGAACGTATTAAAATCATTAAGGATTTTGTATTTATGAATCAGTCAGACCGTTAAAGAACGATTTCTAAATCGAAAGTTCGCAGGAACTTTAAGCAGCGATAGTTTTTTACTAAACGAACGATTTTTTCGAACGAACTTTTGAAAAAACTATCGTAATTTTAAAGAACAGAATATTTAATTGAACGATAATTCAGTTAGAAAACAAACGAAATAGATGGTAAATGAACGATAATTCTGAAAACGAATGAATAGGAGAAAAAACGTCTATCTCTACCTATACCTTAGGTCCCGGAAAAGAAAATTAATGTCATCGTGAGAGTAATTTTTTCCAAATTCTTTAGGACATGATAAACATTTATTTACTTTTTAAAATTTTATTTGAAACTAGCTGAAGGGCCCGGCGTTGCCCATGGAAAAAAAATTTCGAATCTTTTTGGCCTATAACTACCCCCGGCCATCCTCCACAAAAATTTTTTTAGCCTATAACTTCCCCCGGACTCCTCCATAAAAAATCAGCCCAATTGGTCCAGCCGTTTGGCCCTATAAATATATATATACATATATATATACTAATGTATTGTTTTACTATATAAATAAAATTAAGACTTTTCAATTCACGTAGATACGTCCTTATAAAGTTATTTAACAACTTCAATTCACGTAGATACGTCCTTATAAAGTTATTTAACAACTTCAATTCACGTAGATACGTCCTTATAAAGTTATTTAACAACTTCAATTCACGTAGATACGTCCTTATAAAGTTATTTAACAACTTCAATTCACGTAGATACGTCCTTATAAAGTTATTTAACAACTTCAATTCACGTAGATACGTCCTTATAAAGTTATTTAACATTTTCAATTCACGTAGATACGTCCTTATAAAGTTATTTAACAACTTCCTTTTCAATTCACGTAGATACATCCTTATAAAGTTATTTAACAACTTCAAAAAAAGAACATAATGAAACGGATTGTCCAGGGAACATTACCATAAAAATGAACTGTACACTTTTCAGGCTCAAAGGGACGGAAAATTTCATACCAAGGATTTCTCCATAAATATTCCTGCTCTGTGTAAACCCCCAAAATTATACATGATTAATTTTACAAAATTGTACGATTGTCCTAAATTATGTAGTTTTGAGGAATCTTCACTTGTCGGTCTTAAAATTGAAAATAGTCGATTTATAGCTAAAAGAAATGTCTATTTTTCATCCTCAATCAGATCGATAAAGGGTATCGATATTAATCGATCATGTCACAAGGAATAAAGAGTCACTTGAAATTTCGCGTACAGTCCCTTTAATTTATATTTTTCTTGTGTTATATGTTTGTATAATCCTATCTAGAGAGTAGAATGGTTTCCCCTGGCGGATTGCCAGGCTATGAAGAAAAAAATTGTAATGAATTGGATCACTGTGCATCTAAATTAATCATTGTACTTTCTTTCATTTTACAGGCTTTCGTATAATCCTATCTAGAGAGTAGAATGGTTTTAATGCTTTTCCTAACGTTTGGATGAATTTGAAATTTTTCTTTTTAAGGTTTTGAGAAAATAAGTTGTTTTCTTCATTTTTTCTTAGAATTAGTTTCCAGCTGATTAAGTTATTAATTCTGAAAGCTATTTAATTTCCAATTCGATAAACAATTTAAACACTTTAATGGTTCTAAATAAACAGGATTGGTATTGAAGATTTTATAAAAAAAAAATGAAAAGTGTTCATCTGCAGACCATAGTTAAGAAACGAAAGAAACGAATAATACAAATTATGTTTTTATTAGGAGCACATACAAAACTTATCATATCAAGCAACTAAACAAAACATATCAAAATATAAAAAACTATAAATTCAAGGCGCTTCGCGCCCTTCTTTCTAGGCTTTTAGGGCGCTTCGCGCCCATCTTCTATTTAAATTAGGGACATGTTCGAATTGTTTGCATTTCAAAACAAAGATGAAAAAAGTTTTACGGAATTAAAAAAAAAAATTCGCGGATTTTCAAAAATTTAAATTATTTTACAAAATTAAAAACCTCTTAAATACAAATTTTTAAAACTTCAATCATTCATAAACCTTCCCTGGGGTCCCTAGATGTCCCACAAAAAATTTGGGCCCGATTGGTTCAGCCGTTTTGACAACAAAACATATCAAAATACAAAACATATCAAAATACAAAACATAACATATCAAAACACAAAACATATCAAAATACTGAACATATCAAAATACAAAACATATCATTAATCAAAACAAATCAATCAAAACATCGCAAAACCAAACTTAAGCTGTTTTCGAGTTAAGCAAATTTTGAGACTAACTGTTCCTGTACTGTACTGTACTGTACTGTACTGTACTATACTGTTCCTGTACTGTACTGTATTTTCTACTGTGGGAATAACAAAATCAAATTAGTTCCATCCAGAGTGTAAAAATGAAAGTACGTACGGAAGCAACTCATGTTCCCTCTTAATGGGAAGAAAACCTATTTTGTATTTAGATATTTTCTTGCTTTGGATATATGTTTTGTATTTTAATTTTTACGGTATTTTTTTCTGTAATTATCTGAGAAATATTATATTTTTTTTGTATTTGATATGTTTTGTACTTAGATATGTTTTGTACGTAGATATGTTTTGTACGTAGATATGTTTTGTTCTTTGATATGTTTTGTACTTTGATATGTTTTGTTCTTTGATATGTTTTGTATTTTGATGTTTTGTATTTTGATATGTTTTGTATTTTGATATGTTTTGTATTTTAATATGTTTTTTATTTTGATATGTTTTGCATTTTGATGTGTTTAGTATTTTGACATGTTTTGTGTTTTGATATGTTTTGTATTTTGATATGTTTTGTTCTTTAATATGTTTTGTATTTTGATATGTTTTGTTCTTTGATATGTTTTGTATTTTGATATGTTTTGTATTTTGATATGTTTTGTATTTTGATATGTTTAGTATTTTGATATGTTTTGTATTTTGATATGTTTTGTATTTTGATATGTTTTGAATCTTGATATATTTTGTCGCTGGATATGTTTTGTGATGATATGTTTTGTAGGAGATATGTTTTGATTTGATAGGTTTGTTTTAATATGTTTCGTGGATATGTTTACTGTTTAGTAATGATTTGCTCCCTTTATTAGCGTTAAAGAAAAAAGTTTTGCCACAAACTAAAATTTTAAAGCTTGGACTAAAAGAGAATAGAAAATATATTAGAGGGGAATTTAGAGAATCTCTCGGTATGAATTTTTCAGTCCCTTTCAGCCTTAAAGGGAGTTCAAAGTGTACAAATCATGTAAATGTTAACAAATTAGATGGAGTAGCGTATATTAATACAGTATGCTCCCTAGACGATCCATTTCAATTTCAAATTTTTTAAACTGTTAAATAAACTTTATAATGAATTAGGTGAATAAAAAACATCATTTGATTTACAGTTATAACGGAATATCATCGTTTTAAAACTGAAAGGCATAGAGTCTATGTGAAATGATCATTAGTCAATTATGAAACTAGCCTATTTCATGATTTGGTTTTCTTTTAATATTAATTTTAGATTTTCTATAAAATGATATTCCAGGGCCCAAAAGGTTATATAGCATAAATATGTGAAGTACACCTGCAGAACCTGCAGTATGGAAACATTAAAGCAAAATGACCGTTTTACACTTTTTTCTAGGAAAATTCCCCTCTAATATATATTCTATTCTCTTTGCTTGGACTACATAACAGAATTCATAGTTTAAAAGAAAGCAGAGTTTGTGGCATCCACTCATGGTTCCTTTGTAGATATAAAAGTATATCTTTATAGATCTATTATCAATATAATAATTAAATATATATATACATATATCTATATATAAATTTGGCTTGTCTGTTTGTTTGTCGCTTTGTTTGTATCCAATAAAAGTCAAAACGGCTGAACCGATCGGGCCCAAATTTTTTGTGGGACATCTAGGGACCCCAGGGAAGGTTTATGAATGATCAAAATTTCAAATATTTGTCTCCATCAAAATTCGATCGTCATTAATTTTTGAAAATTTTGAAAATCCGCGAAATTTTTTGTGAAAATCCGCGAATTATTTTTGTTTTGTTTTACGAAGTACACAAAGAGAACATGTTCACAATTAATTTAGAAGATGGGCGCGAAGCGCCCTCTATTAAGGCTAATATATATATATATATATATTATAGCTTGTCAAACGGCTAAACCCAATTTGCATACTTTTTTTGAGGAAACCCATGGGAACCCTGGGGATGAATAAAATTTTTTTTTCATTCGTTCATCGGTCGTAAACGACTCATTTCGTTCGGTTTTTTTTTCAAATGTTAAAAAAAATATTTTGTCTGTTCTTAAAATTATCGCTAATTTTCCATATATTTTTCATTTCAGATTCAGTAAAATCGTTTGTTCAGTTCATTTTTTTGTTCAATAAACTGTTTGTTCAATAAATTATTTGTTCAGAAGAAAAAAATCGTTTTCCTAAAAAAATTGAAAAAATCGTTCTTTCAATAAAAAATATCGTTTTTAAAAAAATTGTTCATTTAGTAAAAAAAGCTTTTTTAAAATCTGAAAATCGTTCGGTCAATAATGAAAAAGAACGAAATCGTTTATAACCGATCAAGATCGTTTGAAGGATTTTAAATCGTTCTTTTTTGTTGCTTTTTTATCGTTCGTTCTTTATTTCTCTGAACGATCCAAATCGTTCTTCCATCGTTCTTTTTTTCTGAACAACACCATCATTCACAACAAATTTCGTTCGTTCTCAGAAATTTTGTTTGTTAAAAAATTGTAATATAAGATAAATACTAAAACTAAAAAAATGTTACCATGGGAAGAGTCCTGGCACACCGAAGAGAATGAGAGAGATGACAACATAGAGCAGATCAAATACAGCAAGGGTTAACATCAGCTGGTGGAATGCTCGCTGAACCTAAACATCATCATTATTGTCATGTAGTTCGTTATCATCATCATAATCATCGTTGTTGTCATTGTTATCGTTATAGTTTTCAATGTTATCTTAATAGTTATCATCACCGTTATCATCTTTATAGTCGTTGTAAATGTTCTAGACATTAATATCGTTATCATCATCATTGTCTTTTTAAGTGTTATCATTCTTGTCATGGTGATAGTCATTGTTATTATTATTGTCATCGTCATTGTTATCGTCATCGTTATTGTCTCCAGATATCATCAGTTTTATCGCCATTTAAAGGGAGTGTTCGCGAAAAATGAAAGAGAGATAGGCTTACGGGGAAAAATAATGGCTTTTATCGCTACTAGTCTTATTTCTATCTGTTTCGTCTATTAGGAGAAAATTGTTAAAAACGACTCATGCTGAAGAACGTAGCGTCCATACAAATTTAGAAAGTTGCAGCATTCAACTCGGATCGAAAAAAAATCAATTTCATTCCAAACAAATCAATCAGGTATTACAACCAATAATCATCGATAATTTTTTTACGCATTAAAATATTATGAAATATTAACTATATACGAATGCGTCGATTTGTTTGGAATTAAATTCATTTTTTTACGATCCAAGTTGAATGTTGCATACTTTCTGAATTTATATGGACGCTAGGTTCTGCAGCTCGAGTTATTTCAACCATTTTTCTCATTAGAGATGCAACAAATAGAAATAAGATTAGTTGCGATCAAAAGCGCGTATTTTTTACCGTAAGCCTTTCGCGAACACTTCCTTTCAGGGTGTTTTATTGTTATTGTCATTACTATTTTTAATGCCATTGTTAGTGGGTTTTTTTTTCATAATCCTATTCTTATTATCATTATCTTAATTATTATCATCTTAAAGGGTTTAAAGGTACCCTCTAAACTTTTGAAAGAGCTCTATGTTTAAATCTCTTGAAAACCATTTGAATTTCTGTTTAAACGAGGTGTACGTTGCGTACAACTGATGCATTACTTGTATCTCTTGAAATTTCAAAATATTTTACACCAAAAGCGCTTCCCAAAGGTTCGAGAAAAAAAATTTTGTTTTCTGTAAATTCTAGATTGTGATTATTAATATATTAGAAACTTAAAAGAGTTCAACAATGAAAAGTGTTTTCATAGATTAATGAGGATAAGTCTGTCATCCTTATCACATCGTTATTTAGGTTGTTATCAAGCTTTTCTTGTGTTTGCAATTTTGGGTCGTAATAAACTTTAAGAGCACTTTAATACTCTCTTTAAAACTTATGCCATAAATAAAGTTTAACTTCAAACATCACTCATATATTTCAACATCTTGTTTATTTAACAAGAATTTATCTAAATGTATCTAAGTACAATTTTCAATCTGGCATGAGATGGCCAAAACGACAAAACGAAACGATATTAGATAATTAGTTGCATTGCGTTTTGATAATTTTTTTCGATTTCCTATCAGTAAAAATGTTGTACACACTTTAAAACAGTAATAATGGCGAAGTTATGTAGAGAATACAATTTTCGAAATATGATAAGGATTCTTAAAAAAATTATAAAAAGCTCAATTATATTTAAATACAAATCACAAAGAAAAACCATGGAGGGGGAGGGGGGGGGGGTAGAGGAGGAGGTGAAACGGGGGAGGGGGTAAAGTTACAATGGTTAGTGTTTAGATTGTGGTTGGTTCAAGTTTTAATGGAAAAGTACTTAAAAATGGAAGATAGGAGGAGTGGGGGAAGGCAGGCAGCCATAAGCCACAACATTTTTCCCTTCCATGCCACATATTATCTTTTTTGTCTTCTGGCAGCCATGAGCCACAACCGTTTTTAAAGGATAAATTTAGGGCATTGAAATTACAATTTTTTAAAATCCTGCCGCATTACGCGAAAGATGATATATTTAAAAATTTTTGAAGTTTATTAAAGATTAATGAACTGTGTGTTCAGTTTATAAACTGCTCTATATTTTAAAAAGAAAATTTTACGCATTGTGGGCACCGAAACACATTGTTTGGGATAGTCTAAAGAATAACAAAAGATGAGAAAATCTCACAATATTAACTGTCATAACCTTATAGGTACAAACAAAAAAATTCTATTTTGCAATTTTCTCATCAAATTCTAATAGTGCAAATTTGAACTTTAAAAGTATGTTTTGGTGCCACATTTTTATTGTTCATAATGTTTCTAAAAATGAGTAATTTTAGAGGAAAGATGGAATCTATTTTTGGGGAAATTAAATTTAGCAGTTTACAATAAAGGAATCGTCGTTATTTCAATTTAAACTTAAATATAAAGTTCTTAACACATATATTTTGCATGACATCGCTGGATTTTTAAAAATAACAATTTCAATGCAATAAATTTATCATTTAAAAAACGTAATAACTGCCGGAAGATTCAAATGCTGTGGCATGGATGGGTCATACCTTAAATACGCTACCCTAAAAAAAACGGTACACTATAAAAACGCTACACAATAAAAACGCTACTTTACAAAAACATTATCCTACAAAAACGCTACATAGGCTATATTTGCTACAAGTTTATTGTCTATTTCTGTTTGTGTATAAGATTTGAACAATTTAAAAGTTCATTACTTATATATATTTAAATATTCCCATAGTCGTAAATTACAAAAAGTGTATCACAAATTATTACATCTATTTCTTGAATGAGCAATTAATTCTATTTTCCTAATGTTGAAGAATTAATTTAACGATTTGAATAATTATTTATAATTTATAGCTACAGGAAGACAAAAAGAACTAACATGTGGCATGGAAGTGAAAAATGTTGTGGCTTATTGCCGCCTGCCTTCCCCCGCTCCTAGGAGAGGTGGAGGAGAGGTGGAGGAGAGGTGGAAAGGTGGTGGAGAGGTGGAGGAGAGGTGGAGGAGAGGTTTGAGGTGAGGTGGAGAACAACCTATTTTTAAATTTCCTATTTGAAAACCTAATGGAGCGAAAATGATTGAAGTGTGATGAACATTTTGAAACTAAAATACTTTAAAAGGACTGTAAGCGAAATTTCTAGTGACACTCCATTTTAAAGCTGGCTATGCTCGAATTATAACGATACCCTTAAACCCTTAATCTGATTAAAAATGTTGAAGTCTGTTAGTTTCTTCATTAGAAACACAAAATTCGCGAGACCCTTCCGCAGAGAAACATTGATATCTATAATTTATACTTGATTAGACATAGCTTTGTAAATCGGGTATTGCCATCTTTGCATAGAGGGTCACATGAAATTACGCCTACAGTCCCTTTAAACATCATTTTTTTTATTTTCTACTTTTTCAAAACAAAGTATTTTTTACATTGATAACCAAGCAAATCCAACTCACTGTAAATTTCGGTTCCTTTCAAGTCTCGGCCCGACATAAAACCAGTCAGAGTGAGCTGTGCAGTACAAATACAGATTATGTAAGGCAAACCGAGACAGTACGCCAAATGAATGATCCCTTCTAGTGAAATTTATGTGAAATGAGTGGCATTTCTGTTCCCCATTCAATCAGAAATATCGGTAAAAAAATAATTGTAATTTTAATTTTTGGTTTATGAGTTATGATCGGACATGCAAACAAACAAACAGACATTATTACTTTCTATATTAATGATGTATATGTCTATGTCCATTGAATAGTTTTCGTGTAACATGCATTTTTTTAGCCTTTTAGTCTGGGTGAGATAATTTAGGATTTTAGAAGATCATAAAATTAAAATTCTCTCCCCTCTCTATTCCCTGGTAAATGTATCGTCTTAGGAATAAGTGACTGTTCCTGAAAATTTAACACGTATGTAGGTTTGATACTATCATCACACTCAACTCATGTACATTTGAATCTGAGCTGAACCGACCTTTTTACGGTCAATAGTTTGTACTGCCCCGCCCGTTACACTGCAACTACGTTGGAAGACAAACAGCTGGGCTCAATATAGTTGCGAGGGCTAGCTGGCGTGCAACTGGGTTGACGCGGTCTGACTTAAGTCAACATGTGGTAAAATTTACAATCATTAAAGCAGCAATTTTCCGTGTCATTGTTTTTATAGGTAGTGGAGCTAGGGTGTGTGTACACATTTGAGTGAGACTTTATTAACAAGAAACAAATAACAAATATTGTAAACTAAGATTGGATGGCCAGGCTTATTTCCAAACTATTGTTTATTTACTTTAAGTAGTTCTTTTATGACACAGTACGAACAAAAATTATCCTCCACTCCCCTGGCTTCAGAATACAGATTACAGACCTTTAGAACTGCCATTTACTATGCCAAATATTTACTTTTCATTTCCAAGGCATTAAAATATCGATAGACTTTGTTATGTTATGCCTAAATAATAAACTTTTATCTATTCCTATCAATCCGTTCCTAATTTGTAGCACTTTGTCTAAGTTTTTATGAGATGCTTTAAAATTGATCGTTAAAGTTTTTATAAAAGATTTTATAAATAAGGTTGTCAACCATTAACATTAAGACCCCCCCCTTCATGTAATGTCGTCTTCAACCTAAAAGCTCCTCTCGGAGACGAGAAACCAAACCAAACAATTTCAGCCCGCTTCTCTTTGTCTCCGACAACGGAGTATAAACGTTTATTAATTGTGAACCATTTCAAAGTTAAGCAAGAATATTTTCATATAAAGAATTAGTGATCTTCCTCAACATTTAATTGTTACTCTTTTCAGAAGTTTTAATGTATAAAAAGCGTCTTAGGACTTTTCGACAGTTAACCCACAAATAGGCAAATAGATCGTAAGAATCTTTTCATTATAAATTTGTAAACCCTGTAATAATTATTTATCATTATTCATTTCATTTTTTTAGGAAATAAAGAGTTTTCTGCATTATCGATTTTGATTTGCGGGTTATTCCTTGTCTATCTGTTCATCGTCAGAATCTTGTTCCTTAGCGACAACAAAGGTACAATTTAGAAAGTGTTGCTCACTTCAATTCTACCAGAAGCGGTGTTGGTGTAATTTTTGTTCCAAAATAAAAACTTTTTAGGTAATAAACTCTAAAAAAAAAAAAAATTATCTTACACATAAAACAATTTACACATCTATGTTAAATACATTATATGCAAAGCAAATGTATTTGGTCGAACAAAACGTTATAACAGTTTTACAATCCGATAAATTTTCCTCATAAAAATATCAAAGATAAAAGGTTGCACATTGACTATCACTAGATTTAACTAAAATTTATAAAATTACTGTAAATGCTCTTTTATATTTCATACACACTCCCTTAGGCTGAAATTTATTCAGTTTTATCATCCTAGGGCCATTGGGCAACATTTTTCTCCAGTCATTTTATTTTCTTGTACATTCATGGGATATCGTCTAGAAACTTCGGCTTTATCTTTTTTATGACTTGCTGTTGTCTAAATGTTATAGAATTATTTTCAAGTATGAGAGATAACACGAATATTTTGTCGGAAAAAGTGATGTGTCGCCACTTTTTGTAGAATGTAGCTGAAAAACATTTGTTTTTTTTTCTTGATTCCTTAATTTGCTGTTTGATAATATTTTTATTATTACCTGATCATTTAAATCAAATATTTTTTATGATACCTCATTTGTCATATATCTAAATTCAGCATGAAAGGAACTGATTTTTTGCCGCAAACTTATATGTTCTAATCCCTATATCTGTTAAAACTTAAATTAAGTGATCAAACAGAATGTATAGTATAAATCTACATCCCACAGTATCCAAACAGAATGTATAGTATAAATCTGCATCCCACAGTATCCAGACAGAATGTATAGTATAAATCTACATCCCACAGTATCCAAACAGAATGTATAGTATAAATCTGCATCCCACAGTATCCAGACAGAATGTATATTATAAATCTATATCCCACAGTATCCAAACAGAATGTATAGTATAAATCTACATCCCACAGTATCCAAACGAATGTATAGTATAAATCTACATCCCACTGTATCCAAACAGAATGTCGCCTTCCTTCCTACCCTTCACCTCTGTATCGGGTCAGATTTAAAAACAGAGAATCTCTTCCGGCACAGTTCTGTCTCACACACATATAAACATAGCACCCATGTTGAATTGCAAAACTGGTTCAATTTTACAATTTGTAATCAATTCTGCAATCCGTAAAATTCCACTGAAACAACCGGGGTTTTTATTTTAGAAGTAACAACTAAATGTTTTAAACTAACCCGATCACCTTCCTCTAAAATCAATCACTCCTTAATCACCCCAGACGACACAATCTTTTTGTAAGTTACTCAATCCTATTAACAACATGAGACAATTTTATAATAATTACTTTTTTTTAATAAAACTGTATTTTGTAGGTTTGAAATATATACATATTTGCAACATTGTGTTTCTAAAAACCTATATCAAGACATCTGTGATTTGTGTCAACAATCTTAGGTCTTGGACATTGGGTTGCAAAGATAAAGGTTTTTAAAAATCAGAGTTTGTGGTAAAGGCTCAAATCCTTTCAAACTAAAGGTTTACCATGAAACATTTTAATATATCTTTTAATGACAGAAGTTTGGGGAATTTTTTTTGGATTTTTTTTATTCTTGAAAAAATTAAACGTTTTTGAATGTTTTAAGTGTAAAGGGAGCTAGTGCGACATATGCTTTGATTAGAGTTTTCCTTTGTATAAACGCTAACAATTTCTTTTGAAGTTTTTCAAGACTTGAATTGGAGACTTATAGAGATTTTCCTGATTTACTGTGTAAAAACACAGAGCCAAATCTAAATTGAAAATTGGAAGAAATCGCCAAGGAAATCAAATTCATTTTACAGCAAAGAAAACGTCTTTTTAAATTTGCAAATATGTAACGTTAGAATTTATACGGTTGTAAAAGAATTTTGGTATAATCAAATACAATGCTTGCATGGTGGGTTTAGCAACAAATTTATATTTTTCACATAGCCTTTTACATTCATACTAGCCTTATAGGGCGCTTTGCGCCCATCTTCTAAATTAATTGTGAACATGTTCTCTTTGTGTACATCGTAAAACAAAACAAAAATAATTCGCGGATTTTCACAAAAAATTTCGTGGATTTTCAAAATTTTCAAAAATTTAATGAAGATCGAATTTTGATGGAGACAAATATTTGAAAATTTGATCATTCATAAAACTTCCCTGGGGTCCCTAGATGTCCCACAAAAAGTTTGGGCCCGATCGGTTCAGCCGTTTTGACGTTTATTGGATACAAACAGACAGACAGACAGACAGACAAACAGGCAGACAAGCCAAATTCATATATAGATTGAGGTTTAAAAATCAAAACTATGTCATTTTTTTAAAAAATCGAGAAAAACTTAACAGCTAATGGTACAAAATTCTTTTTTTGTAAATTTTAAGCTTGGAAATATGCTCTTTATGTTATAAAAGTAAAACTTCTCCGTTAATTTGACTCGCTCTTGATATTATAATCTTAAAATTAACAGACTAGCTCGAAAACCTGTTTGTTCGTTCAATTTTCTGAATAAATAAAGAAAACCTACGTTTCTACTTTAAATATTCAAATAATGATTTTTCTTCCGATTTAAAGGAACTGTAAGCGTAACTTCAAGTGGCCCTCCCTGTGAATAGGGAACTTCAAGTGGCCCTCTCTGTGAATAGGGAACTTCAAGTGGCCCTCCCTGTAAATAGGGAACTTCCCGATTTATGACGCGGTGCCATTTAATCCTGGACTTATCAAACTTCCAGAAAGTAAATATTAATATTCATTGGATATTAGACAGCTTGCCAAAAAAAGTTATCAAATATTACAAGCGTTAAGACGGATACATAAGGATCAGCTCGTCAAGATTGGAATAGTAAAGGGAGTGTTCACATAATCGCCAGTGATCCTTCATTACTACACTGTATTTCAACCGGCAAAAATCGAAATTCCTCAAAAGTATTTCTGATTTAAAAAGACAATTAAACTTCCTTGAGGGATGATTTATTTTTCTATTCAGAAGTTCAACGTATGTTTACATACAGTTCACACTATGTACTGTCAAATTACCTTAAACCTGAACTTTCATTTCTTTTAATAGTATTTAATGCAGTATACGGTTTACTGCATGTAAACAAACGCTGCACTTTCTTAAAGAGAAATAAACTGCTTTTTTAAATCGGAAGTAATGTTTTAGGTGTAAACACTAAATACAGTGTGAGTTATATGCTCAATTCACATCAGTACCCGTAAACACATAGTTTGGTCAAGTATGACCGTGAATTAGATATCCAAGCTTTTTTTAATTTATTATTTCGTGGTTTCTTTAAAAAAGTGACTTGTGCATTTCTTACTTCAGAAACGATGGAGAAATTAATAGAATTAAACACTTTTCAAGCAAAATAAACGACTTATCTTCCAAAGTATTGATTAGATGAAGGTTTCAAGTGTACCCTCTTTAATCGGACATGTCCCTGTTTAAATGTATTTTTTAACACATGTATGCATCATAAAAGATTTTCCCTATACTCTGTTGTCTAAAATAACAAATAAAAATAATTATTCCTGCTATAGGGCTGGGCAAAGCTCCGTTAACGGAACCGAGGTTTTCGAAAATTAACGAAAGTGTCCTTTAACGAACGGCAAAAACAGTTAATTTTTAAAAAGTTAACGGAACAGATTACCCATTTTAGAAAAAAAATTAACAGCTAAAAACAAAAACGGTGCAAATTTTTGTTTTTTTAATGGTTGATTTAGTTAATTTTTTTTTAGCCTAAAATTGCATTTAACTTGTAAAGAAAAAAAATCGTTTTTTGATGGTTTTAAATGCGCCGTTAATGGTTTATTTAACTGTTAACAACAAATTTTCCGGCGCTTTGCCTCGTTGACGATTTCATAAAACATTAATATTGTAAAGGGCCAATTTGAAAAAAAGGTTAACGTTAACAAACAGACGCACATTCATAGCTTAAAATTAATGGCACTTTAATTTTTTAAGGGTTGGAGCTAACCATAAACGGAATGACTAGAAAAAGTTGGAAAGTGCCCAGCCCTACCTGTTATTCATAGGAAATTGAAAAACAAGAAAACAAGACAGAGGAAATCAAGTGTATTAGGTTTAAAAAATAAGAAAAAGAAAGCTTGAAGGAACATTGTTTTCCAGTAGGGTTTGATAAATTTTTATTTAACCTTTTATGAAGTGTTCAATTTCGCATTTTATACGAATTTGAATTTAATTTGCAGTACTTGGACCATTAAATGTCACAGAATGTTGTGTCCTTTTTTACATAATGCTAAAGGAATTAAGTTTTTACCACAAATTCTGATTTTCTAATACTTATAACTTTTCAAACCGTTTTCCCAGACCTTTGATATTTCAAACTATTAATTCTGGTAGATTAAATAGTCTATCATAATGTTTCACGTCTATCATGACGATCCTCAGTCGTTACAATTCTTTGAACAATATATATATATATATAATTTATAACAAACCAACGCAACAACCGACAAAACAGCGAAACTGAAAACTCTCTTCATCATATGAAAATACTAATCTTTGCAATTAAAAGCTAGTTGGATTTTTGATATTTTTATCAAACAAGTTTAAATATCAAAGGTCTATACCATTAGGTTGCAAAGATATAAAAATTGGAAGGTCAATGTTTGAGGCAATTGTTTTTATGTACAGTGAGAACCAGAAAACTGTGGACGACTTTAAAACACAAGTTATGACTTTAAATTATCTAATAGAGATGAGAAAAATAAAATGTGCAGTGTATACATACCTATTTCACTTCATAAGGGATTTTTTAAGTTACTATCAAAACTACTTTCTTTGGAACAACATCAAAGTGTCCAAGGTACTGCTTCCTATTTGACTGTTTTCTGGTTCTCACTTTAGTGTGAACTCAGCCAAGGGTTCCCCCATGTGTATATAGTATGGTATAAGTTCATTGCTCCCAGTTGGAGAAATAATGCTTCACAAATGTTATAGTACATACGACAGGACTAGCCGGTGCAATAAGAATGACGCGGTCAGGCTTTATGCTTCATATAGGTTGAATTTACTTTTACTAAAGGGGCAGTCAGTCCTGTTTAAAGAGCGGTTTAAAGGGAAGCTATGGTAAGATCGATGATGGAGAAAGGAGTAAAACGACATTTATCTAGCTGGCAAAGAAAGCAGTATCATCGGCCATCTTATCCCCAGGATCCCCCAAGAGTCAGCACAAAGCATCTGATCAGAAGAGTCGAATGGAAATATATTCGCCCCAGGCGAATGTTGTGTGTATTTGGATCAACTTTAGTTGGTCCAACACTAATCGTTTGCATCATTATAATGTAAATTTAGTTTGTGTGCAGAGCAACCGTGCTTGGTTATTCCACTCAAACTTGGCTTTTTACTACTGAATTATTTTCAAGTCTATATATTATAGTGTATAGTACTATATTATTTACCAGTTTCCTAGAGAACCAGACGATACAGAATATATTTCCAACTACGCCCAGGAGCCCCACAGCCACCTAAACAATTAATTCACATTAGTTGCATGACCAGTACAAAGAAATTCTATTTGAAAATCAGATTTTTAAAAGTGTCAACCAATTTGGTCATACGGCTAAAGCTAACATAAATATGATATATTCTATGATAAAAAAGATCTTCGCTGTGGCTAGCCAAACGGCTGGACCAAATTGGTTGAAATATTTTGAGGACCCATTTCAGAACGTTTTTAGCCTATGTTACCCCCCGTAACATAATTCTGAATTTAAAAAAAAGTTTTTTTTAAATTCCACGGGCACAGCTTGTAAAATATTTATATTTTAAAATATACAACTATATATTTATATGTATTTGAGCGAAGAGAACAATTAAACTTGTAGATAATTATTTCCAATTAAACACCCATGTCCGCGTTAGACTGAAATCTTATAATTTTGAACCAATGCTTCATTTTCTTGGAGAGCGTTTTAGTTTTTTTTTAATTTCCTCTAACCAGAGCTGGGAACTTTAGAATGGTGGATATCAGGATTATTGCTTAATCCTCTGGTTTTGCTAATCTCGAGACTAACATAATCTCGAGATTATGTTAGTCTTGAGATTAAATATTTAGATTAACAAATTGGATTCTAAGAATGCCAGATTTGTTGGTTTTCTTGACTGAAAGGGCCCTCACTTAATTGCTCACCCATTAATTTATTAATACATTAGTTAAAATTGGTTACAAAAGAATCTCAAACGTATTATTAAATATTTTTCTTCACCGATTAATTTACAAAATGGCCGACAACAAATTCTTGATTTGATAGAAATTGCGGATTTCTCTCATGGAATAGAATTTATTTACAAGGCTGTCATTGGTCTATACAATTTACGAAATATAATCCTGCACTCTCATTGGAGAAAACAATGTACAGATATCCAAAGAGAGAGAAAAAGAGTGGATTAAGGACTAAAAATTAAAAGTTTCCACAGTGGATATTCGGATTAAGTAGTTGGGATTAAAGGTCATTCATTCAAAAGTTCCCAGCTCAGAGCTCATAAAATCGTAGCATTAATTTTTCATTCTCTTTTATACTTGTGGAGAATGCACCAATTGTTTTCAAAATTTATGAAATCCACGAAATTGAGAAAAAATCGGAGTTTTCCAGAAAAATTCCTTTCAAGAAAAAATCGAGCATTCCGGCCTCGGCCTCGAGAACATCTTTGAAGTGCCTATAATCCCAATTTTAAGTGGCCTGATCGTTTCATAACGCACCCTGTAAAGCTATAGTCTGTTTAATTATTTAAAATTGTGATTTCTCTACAAAAGTAACTTGCGCTTTCTACTGCTGGAACAGTATGAATAAATTATCAGAATTAAACACTTTTCAAGCTGTAAAAACTACATTTTTGCCGCCCAGAAAAGAGTTCTAAGAATCATCAATCAAGGGTACCGTTGTGAATTTTAAAATCGAGACCTTTAAGATAGTAAAAATATTTTATGTTCTGAAAAGAATAATATTAGTGTACAGTGAGAACTAGAAAACAGTGAAATAGGAAGAAGATATTGAAGCAATGTTGACGTGAATTTAGAAGATATTGAAGCAATGTTGACGTGAATTTAGAAGATATTGAAGCAATGTTGACGTGAATTTAGAAGATATTGAAGCAATGTTAACGTGAATTTGATGTTACAACCCAAATAAAGAAATTGAGTCTATGTCACAAACTCAAATTTTATAATTCCTTTCTTTTTGCAATCTATAATTGTGTAAACCTTAGATATTTCAAACTTAGCCTATATAATCTAACAGAATTCATAGTTTGAAATATCTAAGGTCTACAACATTAGGTTCCAAAGATATAGGGATTAAAAAATCAGGATTTGTGGCAAAAACTCAATTACTTTACAAGTAGCTTAAAAATTAATTAATAGTTTAAATCTGTCCTTTTACACTGCACAATTGCTATTGTTTATGTTCATTGGACTCTTTAAAATCAAAACTTGAGTTTAAAGGTCGTCTTCTCGTTTCAGAGTTTTCTGGTTCTCTCTGTAATAACCGATTCAGGTGTTCCTATATTTTGTTTCGTTGATCAAAAGTTTATTAAATTAAAGGAGATTAGAAATAGATTAATCCCATTATTGAGACCCTATACCAATACATAAATGCAATATACAGAATGTATCCCTTACATATAAAATTGTAATCTCTGTTTGTCTGTTTGCATGCACGTCTGATCATAACTAATAAACAAGGTAGCGATTTGCCTCAAATTTTGAATGGGGAACTCGGGAGAACCACAAAAGTTTCCATTTTTACAAGGAAAAATAGTTAAAGTCATAAATTACGACTAAGCGCGGATAAACGGCAGGAGAAATTATGAATACCCTGGGCAACGCTGGGTTCTCAAGCTAGCCCTTTATAATACGTTCAAAAAAAAAGTTTATATTCACACACATGGATATTAATACATATTTCATATATTAATGGTGTAGTTTAAATTTGCTTTGCTTAAATTTAATATTGATATTGAATATTAATTGTGCTTCTACATATTCATTCTCATAAATTCTAATCTCAAAAAGCGATTCTTTCACAAAATATCATTTCGTTTTTTTGATTTATCTACGTCGTTTACGAAACGAAAGGTACGTTTTTCAGAAAAATGACACAATCCATTCCTAAATTCGATTCGTGAAATTTCAACATTTTTCTAAAAAATTGCGTTGTAAATGTGAAAAAAAAATTAATTCCAAATTATAATTTTTAATCGCTAAATTTGCAAGGTAAAAAGAAACTCAAGCTCTCAGTCCTAACTGCAGAATGTACCTCAGGGCTCAATTTTGATCTTGACCAACACATTCTTTATTATTCCCTGAGGAACTGTTATTCTTCAGCAAGAAAGTATATAGAGTACAGAATATATTACAGAGGAATAGGAAGACGACAAATAAGCAATCTAAAGTGTGAATTTTCATGTCAATTAGACTCTAGTCTTACAGTCGTCTTCCAAGTCCATGCTATTAATGATCTCACTGTATAGTAGAGAAAACAAGAGCTATAAAGCGTATCAAAAGGCATACACAGAAAAAATTGTTTTAAAACTTAATGCAAAGAATATGCTGGAAATTAAAAAACATAAAGAAAAAAGAAGCGCGGTTATATAAATATTTTTATTGTTTTATAAGGACATTATGTTTAATTACTATCCCCCTGTTTATTAACGAAGTATGGTAATGAAAGTTGTAACTTGTGTGTTATATATATATATATATATATATTATGCTTTCTTAAAATTAGTCTAGAACATGTTCTGTTGTTTATTAAAAATATATATAGAAATATATATAAATCCTGTTTTGGTGTCTGTCTGTTTGTTTGTTTGAGTCCAATAAACGTTAAACCAGCCGACCCGACCAGGCCCAACATTTTTAAGGCAACTCACGACACCCCAGGGAAGGTTTTTGGATGCTCATAACTACAAAAAAAAATTCTCCAAAATATTTCAATTTTTGTAAAATTTGAAATCCACGAAAAAATATTACTAATAATATATATATATATATATATATATATATATATATAAGATGGTTAAAGGGACATATTGTTTATTTGACAAGTTGCATCTCCATGCCTGATTCACAACTGTACCCATTAAACCTTTGTCTAAATCATTCCTGTTTTTCTATCGATTTTAATGAAGTTTCTCTCTGATTTATGCAGCTGACACAATAAAGGAAATTGAGAGAATTTTTATCTTTCCACGACGAAAAAAAAATCTTTTTAATTGTTCTTCCAACAAAGATCTAAAAGTTATTGTTGTAAATCTGGCATGTACGCAACTAATGGAGCTTTATTTTTAATCTTTGTGACAGAAACAACCTCATGCATGAGAACTAGGAACAAGTTGAATTTGCTCCGCAATACCAAGTTAAACCTTTTTGCTTTTAAGAAACACTGTGCTATATCTAACATACAAATATATATGAGCAAATAGCTTTATTATAGATTTACTAAGCCAAAGAAAGCCTCCTTTGAAGATTTGGTAGTGAAATGAAGAATTGATTTGCTGGAGAGAAAAAAAATAGTTTAATCTCATACTATTGATTTAAAAGTTTCCATCACAAATAAAAAATGTATATTTTCAATACTAGGGTATAAATAATTAACGGACATGAAAAAATAATGTACATCATTTATTTATTATGCAGCTGATATCGGAACTATTGTGTGGAGAATATCGTTAATCTTTAACGCTTGATCTCTAAACCCAATGTGGGCCCTTGATCCCTTCTACGGGGCAGTAGAGAATATCTAAGAGGAATTAAATCATAAGATGGAGCTGAATGCTTGTTTCTGAGATTTACAACACATAGTTTTAATTTCTGGTCAATTAATTTCTAATCTATTATTTAGAGTTGACATTAACAGAACTTTCTAGGGCTGGGCACGTTCCAACCTTTTCTAACCGTTTCGTTAACAGTTAGTTCCAACGGTTAAAAAATATAATTTCAGTTAACCGTTGATTTTAAAGGTAAGAACGGAACGTTCGTTCTGTTAACAGCATTTTCTGGGTTTTTTAACAACCGTTAGTTAACGATATCAATTTTTTTAACGGCGTTAACGGGAAATTTCAACAATTGTTAACGACTCTAGCCGTTAATGGTATTGTTAAGGCAAAATTTCATTAACAGTTTAAAAATCGTTAACGACACAGATGTTAACAGTATATTAAAGTATTAATCGTTTAAGGGTATATTAAAGTATTAACGGCTATAACGATTTTTCCCATTCGTTAACGGACTCTTCCGTTGATTTTCGAAAACCCCGTTTCGTCAACGGAACTTGGCCCGGTCCTGGTTATGAGAAATGCCAACGTTAGTGAAAAGGAAAGGTGCAAAAAATGTGCAATGAATTATTTCTTTTTAAAAGCTTTATAGCGTAAAATAGTTAAATTAAAAACCATTTAATTTTTTTTAAAACAAATTCGCATTTCTAACCATAATCCATGAATTATATAAATATCAAATCTCTTTTAAAGAAAACCATCCAATAAGCGTTATCAAAAAAACAGAAAATTCCAGGGAAAAAAATATTTAAAATTTGAGTAAACTTAATAACCTTTTTTAATTTAAAATGTTAATCTAAAAATCTAATATGACCTTTATATTTACTAATCATTTTTTAATAAACTAAGACCAATATTTAATACGAATTTATCCAGAATTAAGATTCAAAATGAAAAGTTGAAATTAATAAACTGTTTTATAAAATTTAAGAATTTGAAGAGATAATATAATTTTTTTCTTCAAAAAGCACAAACATTCCAAGTCTTTGTTTGGGAAAAAAGTCTTTTATAAAAAAATACCTCTCCTTGAAAAATGACGAACAATGTTTTTCTGGTTCATGTCAGAAATGTTGTTTTTGTTCAGAAATTAATGAGAAATCTCATTAAAAATCGATATTCTGTGATAGCTTAATATTCTTGTATTTATCAATATTAGAATATATGAAGAAGATACAGTGGTAGGCGATTATATCAATATATTGAACACGGATTTTTTATTTGAGTTAGGATGTTTTACAAGCTTTTTTTCGAATTACAAGTTTACAAGTAAGCAAACAGATTTTTTTATCGGTAGCTTCTCGTTTTTTCCGTGTTTATGTGTATATATGCTGTTTAAGAGCTTGATGTAAATCAAAATTTGAATAGAAAGTCGTCTTAATTTTTTTAATATATGCGACGATGTAATTAGAAACAGTGAATTTTAAAACAGATGTATTTTTACAAACTAGAATTAACAATCTATATATAAATTTGGCTTGTCTGTCTGTTTGTTTGTATCCAATAAACGTCAAAACGGCTGAACCGATCGGGCCCAATTTTATTGTGGGACATCTAGGGACCCCAGGGAAGGTTTATGAATGATTGAAATTTCAAATATTTGTCTCCATCAAAATTCGATCGTCATTAAACTTTTTAAAATTTTGAAAATCCGCGAAATTTTTTGTGAAAATCCGCGAATTATTTTTGTTTTGTTTTACGATGTACACAAAGAGAACATGTTCACAATTAATTTAGAAGATGGGCGCGAAGCGCCCTCTAAGGCTAGTTAGAATAAAAATGCTAGAATAATATAAAAAAGCTAGCCTTATAGGGCGCTTTGCGCCCATCTTCGAAATTAATTGTTCTCTTTGTGTACATCGTAAAACAAAACAAAAATAATTAACGGATTTTCACAAAAAATTTCGTGGATGTTCAAAATTTTCAAAAGTTTTATGAAGATAGAATTTTGATGGAGACAAATATTTGAAATTTTGTTCATTCATAAACCTTCCCTGCGGTGACGTGATGTCCCACAAAAAATTTGGGCCCGATCGGTTCAGCCGTTTATTGGATACAAACAAACAAACAAACAAACAAACAGACAGACAAGCCAAATTTATATATAAAAAATAATGAGTTAAAGTCATTTCTAAAACGGCGAAATGTGCGTAGCTTATCCTTTTATCCCATTCCATTTTTGCTAAATTTAGTTTTTTTTACAATGTACTTTTTTTGTAGTCAATTACTATAGGCAATGAAAATTTGAATTTCGAAAATGTTTTCAATTTTCATTTGTTTGACTGTTGATTATCCTTCCTTGTGGAATGACGGTTAGGTCCTAAAGATTTAGGCCCGATCGGTCAGCTGCTTTCACGTCAATTGACAAACAATCAAACAAACGCGCGAAAACCAATTGTACTAATATAAATATATCACTGTGATCTTGCCTGGCTACTTTTGTTGCAAAAACGTGCTGGATCTACTCTAAATTGGGTAGCCAGACTGGACGGTACGACCGAATGCATATACGTTACGTGTTGTACCGGCACGATGGTGTAATATATATATATATATTAGGCCAGTCCTGCCTGGAAACTAAAATTTCTCCATTAAAACCAATATAATAAACTAGGATTTAAAACATTCCCGTGGCTTTCCCGAGTTCCCTAATCAAAATTTGAGGCAAATCGGTTTTTGAATTATCATCGGACAGATAAAAAACAGACAAACAAACATCAGAGATTACTTACTAATAAATAGATTATCAAGTACAATAGATGGCCACTCAACAATAGACTAATTATGAATGACGTCACAAGTGTCAAATGCATTAAAAAAGACAACAATTTTTCAAATTAGTTTATATGACTTCCAAGATTCAGCTTAGATAAATATTGTCTTTGTAGGAATACTTACTCGATAATGTATTTACTACTAATAAAGTTTAACTGGCAGTTTTTCAATGAAGTTACGTGCAGTTGCAGCGTTGAATAGCAAGAAGAGAGAGTTTTTAAATATATTTTAGGATTAGGTTAGGTTAAGACACTTTCTGGGCCGAGCACTGCGGCAAGGACAGGCTAGGGGGCCGAGCGCCGCGGATAGAACAGTCTCTTTCTCCGTCTTGTGATTCAACGCGGGTTTCTGCATGTTTAACTCACCAGTAGGATTCCATCCACCAAGAAGTGGAATGTGAAGTATTCCTCTAAACTCATTTTATCTCTTAAATATTGTAAGATTAAAAAGATAAAAATATATATTTTATTTTATTTTTAGAGTATTTTTACTCACAATTTCAGGATATTTGGTATAAAAAGTGTCTTATTTGATACGAGGAAGACGAGTAATATTTTTTACCCGTAAAGTTTTCTTTTTTATTTCGTGGATTTTCTTTTCTAAAAATCTCACTTAAATTGAATAAATGTACATATCCAACCGTCTTGTGTTATCATTCAAGAAAAAAAGTAGAAATTACAAAGAAGAAAGTTTCATAAATATATTATTTCTGTTTTGTTACTCCTAAAAAGAAAATATTTTGCTTAACAACTTGAAACAAAAGGTCAACTCATCCAGGTCACAGAAAAATCACCGGAGGGCCAAAAATGGTCGTTTCCGGACAGCACCAATACTGAACTGTTTTAGCCACCAACTCAATTTTTCCACTACCTATTTCTTTGCAACCTTATGGTGTAAACCTTTGATATTTCAAACTAAGACTATTTGGTCTAATAGAATACATAATAGTTTGATATATTAGAGGTCTGCTACATCGCGTTGTAAAAACAGAGTTTGTGGCAAAAACTTAATTTTATAGAAAACACTGAAATTTTATTTTTATTTTCTGGTTCTCAGCTTACTTTCTTCAGCGTGTTGGGACAATTAATGACCTAACACTTTAATAGAAACCTATTAAATCACTTAATAAGTTAAATGGGTATGTTTACACTGCCCAATTTCTGTGTCTCTCATTGATCATTGGACTATTTAAAGTCATAATTTGAGTCTGAGAGTCGTCTTGCTTTTCCAGAGTTGGATGTTCTCACTGTATAGCTTAATGTTTTATTAAAATTTCCCAAATTTTAACATTTAACAATATTTTATTCACCAAATCAGAAGAAAACAATAAATTTTCAGCCAACAGGAGAGTATCAGTGATGTGCATGCTGCCACTTGTTTACCTTAAATTCTATCATAGTGTTATTATGCTAAATTCAGTCGGCTGTATTTTAGAAATGTGGATTAGTTCTATAAGCCTGGAGTTTGAAGGGTTGAATCGAATGTGTTTACTTTGCCATTGGAAAATCTTTCACATAGGTTCAACAGTTGTATATAATGAACCGGAACAAAGATGTTTCCGTAATCCTCACCCACAGTGATCCAATGCAAACTCAAACTCAAAATCGATGAGAATTTTAAAAATTTCTTCATAAAAACTAAAGCTAAAAACAAGTACTGTAAAAATTCTAAAATATACAGGTCTAGTAAAAATAAATTTGTGATCTCTTAAATCAAAAGTCAAGACATTGCGACACTTTAAAGTCGACTATAAAGAGTTGAAAATTGATGCAACTTCTCATATCAATCTGGATCTATGTGGATCGTAACTAAACTGCGACGAGTAAACTATCTAGAGTAAAGTCGATCCAGAAAGCCAACAAATCTCATCGTACACGTTTTCCGTGTGAAGGTCATGCTTCATGCTTCTTTTGAACGAACTTAATAATTGAAGAATATCTGTCAATTATTATCCAAAAAGATAATACGGAATATTACGCACATTGCATTTTTATCCAGTCTCAGAAAGTCTTTATAGCAAATATATGACGTAGTTTGAAAGTAAATATTATCTCTTTGATCAAGGCTTAAACTAATCTCATATTTTTCAGGTAAAAACTATTATACCTTTTGTTTGCGTTAATTCAAGAAAAAATATGTTTAGATTTAGAATTTAACATGTCATTGATTTTCGTTATCATTTTTTGACATCATTAATGAGAAGTTTAATTTCATTGAAAAAATTGCTTTTCATATATGAGCTTGGAAAATTCGATAAGTTATAACTAAAATGTTCCAAAAAATAGTTTTCCTGAAACGTTTTATTTTTTTCCAAAAGTAAAAAAAAGGCCAAGACAATTAAAAAGAAACGGAAACACGTTCATAATGGACTCAACCACAGACTACACAGACTGCTCTATACACTCTACCTGGATAGGCTGAGCAGGCCTGTAGTGTCCCGGCACGCCATGCTACAGTTCCATGTAATGTTTTTTGACTGACATCTTATGGCCACCTGTTGCATTCAGGGGTTAAGTTTTACAACTTTTAAAGAAATGCTCCAATTTTAAACATAAAACATAACGTTTATGAATATTGTCTATTTTTTAATATTTTGGATTTCCTATTCAAAGGATCCTTAAATATCCCTGAATGTCTCCTGATTGGTCGTGTACATTTCTTGTACACAACAGAAAATGCTGTGGAAAATATTGCATATTATAGGTGTTAATCGATCTCTGTAACTCTCTTATTTCTGAACTCAACCTTAAAAATCTGGTTTTTAAAGGGAGTGTTCGCGAAAAATGAAAGGGGGTAAAGCTTACGGCGATAAATAATCGCTTTTGATCGCTACTAATCTTTCTTCTATCTGTTGCGTCTATAATGAGGAAATTGTTAAAAACGTCTCATACCGAAGAACGTAGAATCCTTACAAATTCAGAAAGTTGCAACATACGACTCGGATCGTAACAAAATCAATTTAATACCAAACAAAGTATTCAGATATTACTATAGTCATCGATTATTTTTCAACGCTTTCGTATATAGTTAATAATTCATAATATTTTTTACTTTCTATGATCTGAGAGTGACTTTTGAAAACATTCATGAAAACAAGTTGTAAGCGAAATATTAACTTTAAAAAACACAAAATAAAAAATAGAATGTAATATCAACTGTATACAAATGCGTCGAAAAATAATCGATGACTATAGGATTTAATATCTAAATTATTTGTTTGATACTAATTTGATTTTTTTTACAATGACCGCATTAATTTGCATGACCGCTTCGTTCTTCGGTATGAGACGTATTTAACAATTTTCTCATTATAGACGCAACAGATAGAAGAAAGATTAGTAGCAATCAAAAGCGATTATTTATCGCCGTTAGCCTATACCCCCTTTCATTTTTCGCGAACACTCCCTTTAAGTAGCCTGTATTGTACCATCTATAACATATTCGTTCTTTTGTGTGTTTTGGAATTCTCAGATTGGCTTTGCAACAGTGCAGATAGATCTCTTTACAATTTCGCTTTTGATGTCTTAAATATAGAGTTTGTTTTCTTAGGAAAAATAAAAACACAGCAAGAGAACAGAATAACAGGGACCTTCAAGGACTGTGGATTTATTTTTGATCTTCCGGTAATCCGGTTTCAGAAACCATTGGTTTTATAACAATACCCTGTCTTAAGTTTTTCAAGTTCTTTTTTTAAAATGATCATAATAAGTTTTAAACGTGAATCCCGATTGTTAATTTTGTCTTAATAATGATACCCTGTTTTAAGTTTTGGGCTCAGAGATCATACTTTATTATACTTATATTTACTATACTGCGTTTAATTTGTAAATATTTATATGAAATGCATGTTTGAACTCCTCCTTTCAGACACAAGGTGTTGAAGACAAAAATCCTTCAGAGGTAAACTCTTTATCTGTTTTGTATACATATCTCTACTCTTTGACTCAAAGGAACCATGAAAGTAAGAAAGAAATCTAAATAAATTCTGTACAGTCATCACTAAAGCCTCCTCCTTTGTGACTAGGCAAAGTTTCTTCAACGTGCTCAAGTTTTATGAAAATAAAAATCAATATTTAGATAATCTAATCATTATGGAAAAGAATTGACGTTTTCTGTTCATTCAATGTCATTAAATTGTAATTTTTTTTTGATAAATGGTAGTTGCGTTTTCAAGTATTTGTATTAGGTATAGATTGAGGTACATATGTGTCTGATTAATAATGTTTGATTGATGAATAAATGTTGATATGGACCATGAATATGCATGGGTGTGCCTAATGTATACATAAAAGTGCTAAAAGGGTGAAATATAAAAGTAGTAAAATAGTCTACTTAAAACTCGAGTTTAAGTCTACTTAAAAAGACGACTTGAATTCGACTTAAAAAGTTGACATAAACTAGACGTTAAAAGTCAACTTGAACTCGATTTTGTCGACTTGAAAAAACTCAACCAAAAGTGGTATAAAATCTCAGCTTAAAGTGGAGTTCTGGAACGACTATTTACGACTTAAAATCGACTTTAAAAATTCGCTTAAACTCGACTTAAACTGGGCTTAAAAGTTGAGTTTTTACCAAATTGAAAATTCTCCTTCATAAGTTGTATAAAAACCCGTCCAAAAGTGGTATAAAATCTCAGCTTAAAGTTGAGTTTTAGTACAACTATTTACGAGTTAAAGTCGACTTTAAAAGTCAATTTAAAGTCGATTTCTTAGAGTTAAAAGTCGAATTTCAGTCAAGTTTTGTTCGTCATGGGAACTAATCCTCTCATTCAACCGGCCCCCTACCCCCCTTTCCCACTAACCCTTCATTCTTTCCCCTTCCCCCCACTATCCACTCATTCCTCCGACCCCCCCCCCTCTAACTCACTTGCCCCTCCTTCTGACTAAAATCCTGAAATGTGCCCTAAAAATAGACAGTAAATATTTGGGAATATTCCTTTACCCTTATTTTCTGAATAAACAAACAATTATCTTCTTATTACTGTACATACATTGTACACTGTACATAAAAACTGCACAAACAGTGAAACTTTAGATAAATTAATTATAATGCAAGAATAACACTGTAAGACTCAATTAAAAAGTTAACCCAAGCTCGGCCGAGCCCGAAACTTAAGAGAATGATTATTAAACCTAGTTTTAAAACCTATTTTTTGTAAAATAAGTTCATGGCTAGTTTTATTTTCCCACTTTTATTTTCAATTTCTAAAATATTAATTTTAAAAAAAAGTTTTGTTCACAGGGGCGTATTCGGGAATTTGTCCAAGGGGGGCGTACCTTTTTTTTCTACGGGGGGAGGGGGGGTCAGCACCCGTAGTCCTTGAACATGTCTATGTTTGTTCAACACATGTCTATTATAACTCTTTTAGTAAATGTCCAGCTCTGAAATACTGAAACAAAACTTGATACTTTATTCTTGTTAAACTTTTAATAATGATGTTAAATAATCCTGTAAACAAGGTAAACATTGTAAACAAAAACATTTATTTTAGAAACACACCTTATCTTGTCTTATATAACTTTTACATAACAGAATTTGTGTCAATATGTCACAAATATGGATTTTTTTCTTAGAATATAATAAAATTGATAAAATCTCAATTATTAGAGATGGGCTGACTTAAACGGGTAAAAAGGGGTATCTATGAGATCTGAACTATAAAATAAACACACTAAAATTTACGATTAAAAAATCGCTTCTACCAAAAATTGCATGCATTGGATGACTGCCAAATTAGCGATTTTTCGTTGAATTTTTGTGTTTTTTGTCATCCAACATTTGCTGCGAAATAAGCGATTTTTATTATTTTGGTATTTAGAGTCTATCGAATTGATGAACGAAGGAGGAAAGGGAGGAAAAAGATCCCCCCTCCCAACTTCCAGGACAGGAAAGGTGATATACGTTATAAGACGCTAAGTACACTTGACAAAGAACAAACATGTAACTTGAACCAGTAAATATGAAATAAAACCCCATTTACTCTCTTTACATAGCAATAATGATAAGCATGAATGAATATTTAAACACTTTTGAAATCTTATACAAACGATGTACCCACACAAGCGATTTCTTTGTTGAATATAAGCTATTTTTGTAGTTTAAGTGGCAGCCATTTAATTTTAGTTGCTAAATAAGCGATTTTTGTTGAATGTAAGCGGTTGTTTGTAACTTGTTTGTCATCCGAATGTTGCTGCCAAATTAGTGTTTTTTTTAGTTTTTTAGATAATAAAGTTATGCATTTATAACGACAAATTACAATAAAACGCAATTTTTTGAAAATGGAAATGCTTTAAAAGTTCTAAAATCTTTTTAAATTATAGAAAAGAGGACATTCGATGGCTTCTTATTGAACCCAATATATTGAGGCGTCTAATTTTGCGTATACATCCCAATCCTACTCTTTTATATTACAAAGCTCTTTAATAGTGCCGATCATTGATTAATTAATCTATGGTGCCCGATCTGATTAAGATATTTGCTGCCAACTTTTTAAAATTCTTTTCTTAATTATCATCTTTCAGATAATTTACATGTTATAGATTTGAGTAACTGAAAATTGAAATATTTATAAACGTAATATCAAAGCTTTAAAGTTAGTGATGAAAAAGCCTTAAGTAAGGGATCTGTTCAAAATGGAAAAGTTTGTAAACAATGCTTGGATTTCGGAATTTTTGACAACTGTTCTGGTTCATGTAAATATTATTCAAATAAATATCTGCATGTTCATAAATATGTATTTATTCATGAAAATATAAATCTTATTTATTTCTTAAAAATAGATTCACTCAAAAGAATGTAATTTTTTTATCAGAATATTTGTGAATGTAAATGTAAAACAGAGATCTATTTAAGGCTAGAATATGCGATATTTTCTACTGCATGTTCCATGTAAACAACTGGAGTACACGACCAATAAGCAGACGTCTATGTTCAGGGATATTAAAGGATCCTTTGGATACATTTTATGTTTCATGAGTATTTTTTTTTTAATTGTAAAACTTAACCCCTGATTGGGTATTATAAAGGCATTTGCCATTTTCTATTGTGCGCATATGCCCCGTAAAATTCCAAAACAGAGAGAGGGGATGGAATTTTGTAGATCCAGAAAAATAATATCTGTGGGATGCCTGCGTAGAGACTGGCAGCTGGTGGGGTCTTAAATGTAAGACATGTGGCCGCAGCGCTCGGCCCCCTAGCCTGTTCTAGCCACAGCGCTCGGCCCAGAAAGTGTCTTAACCTAACCTAAACATAAATAAATACTAATTTAATTATTTTTCTGGATCTACAAAATTCAATCCCCTCTCTCTGTTTTGGAATTTTACGTGGCATATGCGCACAAAAGAAAATGGCAAATCCCTATTATATACAAATGGTGGTTAGATGGCAGTCAAAAAGCTTTTTCAGGAATAAAGCATGTCGTGCCGGTACAACTAGATTACCACTTAGCCCAGCCCGTGAACGCTGATGAGCAGTCTGCATATACCACAATTAACCACAAAGGATGAGACTGTAAAGACGACCCAAAACTTTAAAATATCACAATTTGAAGCTTGATTTTTGGTTTCTGCATTCAATTGACTACTTTGATGGTTTACTGAATGATTAAGCACAGAAATCAACAAGTTTTGGATTACACGGAACCCTGAATGTAAGGAAAGCACTAAACAAATTTCGTACAATCGTTTCTGAAGTCTCATCCTTTGTGGGTAACCCTGTATCTATTCTATAGTCTGTGTTCTGGATATACCAACATTTGTTGTTTAGCAGAGGACTTATTCTTGACTGACGGAGAATAAGATTTCAGAGAGATTTCTATTCGGAGGACATACACTGTAGATACCAGATACCATATGCCAGATACCAGGTACCAGATACCAGATATACCAAATAACAGATACCAGATACCAGATACCATACACCAGATTCCATACACCAGATACCAGATACCATACACCAGATAAAATACACAAGATACCAGATGCCAGATATCGTACACAAGATACCGGATTCCACACAGGATTGCATACACCAGATAGTATGCATAATGCAATGCATTTAAATGACCATGTAATGCATTAGCTGCATCGTGTATTAACCTAGTTTTAGAATTCTAAGAGGGTACTGTAATAATAACTAAGTTCATAAATAACATCAAGGAGATCAAATATTAAAAGTCTTCTTGTGTTTACTGAGCATTAAATATCAAAAATATAGTTTGCTAGCTGACGTGTTGGGCGTTACCCGTGATATTGAAAATAAATTTTGAAAAAAGTTTGCCCTCGTAAAAAAATTTGACAATTTATTTTACTAGACTTCTGGACCACTTCGTGCCCTTTTTTCACACATATTTTAGCTGTTAACTAAAGAATTTATGGCCGCATCAGTTCTATCTCCCTTCTTCTATATTCCTTGGGCAATGCCCGATTCACAACGAATACCCTTAAAATTTACGCCAGTTGATCCCTTGAAGGTTCACACATACCTTTAAACTTTTTCTGGATTCGTTGATTCGTTGATTCTAATCTAAAATTGCCATTTCTTCTTGAAATACTCGGATTGAATTCTAACTGATTATATCGCAGAACCCGGCGAATGCTGATCAGGAAAAAAAAGAAAAATCCATTTCCTAAAGAGACTGGGTTAATGATGGTCTTTTTTTGGAACGGAAATATGTCTATAGAGAATCCATAGAAAACAGAATGAAAGGAAGTTAAGGCGGGGAGGGGGGGGGGGGGGGGGCGTCTTTTGGTCTTTTCTTCTTCACTTCAATGAAAAAGTAATCAAGGATATTTTCATGCCTTATTTGAGTGAATATGCAGGCCTGTTATTGACACAAAAAATCTCAAACTCTCCATACTTTTAATCCTATCCCGGTACATGTCCCTTATACTCCAACTTATCAAGACCAGTTCACCAAAAACAATTAAGACTTTTAACTTTAATCATGGTAGGGCTGGTAAAGGGAGGGTTTTAAAAAGTTTAAAAAGTACGTCTGAAAATTTTTAAAAGCTTTTACCTTTGACAAATATCAACATGTGACACATTCATATTTAAGGGGGTTTTCAAAAAAAATAGCTATGTAGCTCAAACGTTAAAAAAAGATACGGTCTATTTTATTTTTTTTTAAATACTGCCGTTTCACCGTCCTCTACAGGCTCACTCAACCCTATGGAAGGAAAACATTTGTTCACAAGAAAAACCACAGGAGTCAGTGGAAAAAAAACCCTCCCCCTCCATCATGATAGGGTTAACTCTAACTTCTATGGCTTTTTTTCTAAGAAGAAAGGGCAAGTACACGTCATGCCAACCATAAGAACCAGACACCCCCCCCACTCCACCCCTTCCCCTGCTCTCGCCTTTTTATGCTTCATTAGTTTCCGGGTTGTAGCTCGAGGGAGGGAAGGCAGACCACATCTTTTTTTCGTCCGACCACAAATGACGTCACAATTCACCAACATTTTGTCCGACCACACCTTTTTCGCCCATCATTGTTTAAAGTTTTTTTTTAAAGTACTTTACATTATTTTATTCGAATTTTAAGCAACGTCATGATTAATATGGTTTTAAATATTTCATTCTTTTTTATTTTTAAAGAAGAACTTCTTATGAAGGTACAATAGTAATAAATCAATTCATGGTAATTTTAATTTCCTAATACCTCGAGCAAATCGAAACCAAAAATATGTTTATTTTTAGTTGTGAATTCTAAAAATCCAAGCGACTATCGCCTAAAAGTTGCAGTTTAGGAGTAAAATAAGAAAATAACAGAAAAGTGCTATTTTCCGTGTTGTGCTAAATTGGGCTTTAATATCGCTTTACTTTGAAAACAAAATTAATTTAAAACAAAATTAAATCAAATTGAATAACATGACGTTGTCTAAATTTGAAAAAAGTCTTATAGGACATAAAAATATACACATAAAAACACAGAAGCAACATTCGAACGAAAAAAGGTGTGGTCGGAAGAAATAATGATAAATTGGGACGTCATGTGTGGTGCGGACGAAAAAATGGTGTGGTGAGCCTTCGCCGCTCTCTGCGTAGAACCCTACAATGTGGTTTAGTATAAAGGTTGCCAGCAACTAGGCTTTCAAGCCAACAACACTCGTTATATAAAGAGTATAAAGAGAGGGTAATAAACAGATTACACAGATAGAACAGGATATCAGACAGTGGTCGGCGTTTATATCAATACAATGGAGACGAACTTTTGAATTTTTGTTTTGATATCTATCAAGCTTTTATGAAATTACAAGTTTACAAGTCAACAAAGAAGATGATAAAAACGACCTTTTTATCTACTCGATCAAAAGAGAATCTGTTAATTGACAGCTTCTCTTTATTTCCATGTTTAATGTATCAACGCTGTTTGAATGCTTGGTAGAACCACATGAGCATCCTGATTCGCAGAATGACCTCCAGGCCAATCAAAATCATCTCCATGCCTCACGCATATGTCTCCAAGCCTCCACAACCATTTCACCACGTTCAGCATTCTTAGCTCCAATAACAAATATTTGACTTTTCTACTTTAAGACTTCTATATTTGATTTTCTAAATTTCAGAAATTCCTTAACTTCTCTATATCTATTGCAGTTTTTTTTTATAAAGAAAACAGAATTTTTATATAATTTTACAGGTGTATCATCCTAGATAAAATAGAACATATAGCTCATGTCGTCTTCACCATACTGGAGGGTTTCAGCTCAATTTGAAAATGGCAATTTAGCTGTGGTACTAGCTCTACTACCATACAGTACATTGGATTTAAAGAGTGTATCTTTGTACTCTGCACAAATGTATGCAGACAGTATAAGAAAAAGTTGAAATTCGATCAAAGCATAAGAACGAAGATTAATTGCTGTTTGCTACTGAAATGTGAGAGATAATGATGACAATTGCTGTTTGCTACTGAAATGTGAGTGATAATGATGAAAATTGGGTTCTAAAGTCTCAACCTATATGGGTGACCCAGTATGTATGTCTGTTCCCCTAGAGCGTTTGAATGATTTGAGTACTTCTTATATATGAGTAAAAAATGATTTGTCGAAAATATTCCAAAAAGTGTGGAAAAATTTGTCTTAAAACCGTTAAAACCTGTTAAAATATGTCCGGACTAAAGAACTTTGTCTGGGGGTTCATTTTTTAATACTGAAATATTCCAGATAGAAAAAAATCATTTACGTATTTTGTTAGGTTGTGAACAGGGGCGGCTTCTGATATGTTCCAGGGGACTTTAAGCCACCACAGGTTGTTAGTTTTAGTCTTAACTCCATCTTGTAATGGGTTGTTACATACCCTGAGTATGAGAGAATGAGAAAAGAGGGGGGGGGGTCAAAAACTTTAAAATCATAATAATTAGATTGTTATTTGATATTTTATTGTAAAAAAAAATATCATGCAAATGTTAAGGATAAAATAGATCGACTACCGTGTTTAAATAATCAAATTAGTCCCATTTTAAGTAGAAATTTTGACGATTGAAAATGGAAAATCCTTCCCGGAAGACTTTTAGGGGAGGTTCGGAAGCCCTCTGGGGACGCGTATTGCCGCAAATAGGTAAAATGAGGTTCGAAAGCTGTGCGGGGGAGGTTGTCTTCCCTCGCTCATCTAAGTGTATCATGTAGGAATCTAGAAGTTGTGAAATTAATACAAAAAAAGAAATTTTAATCTTAATAAAAGACGACTTTTTAAGACACATTGTTTGTCCAATATTAAAAACTTTCTGATCATGTTGAGAATATCAAAATCTTGAGATAGGGAGATGATTTTGATTGGTTAGGAGGTCATTCTGCAATTCAGGGGGCTCAGGAGGTCAATTCGCGGGGCTCATGTTGCTCTGCACCTCCTCCCTATAGCACTGACTGGATAAAATATATCGTTGTTCTAAAATTAATTTTTTTTTGATTAATCTGACAGCAAAGTAAGAATTTTTATTAAACTTCAAAGGTCTCCATTACCTGTTTATATCCATGCAGTGTACAACTTGAATCCGGTCTGTGCCAAATCTTTGAAAAACAACCAATTTTCTCTAATTATCAATTATTGTAAACCAACCAAGCGTCGTAATCTAATCCAAACACGAGGCCTATCAAGTCCAAGGGCATTGAACTCCGGGATAACTGTGCAACCCTAACCATGGAAAGTTACATAATAGCAGAATAGATAAGACCAAGCCTAGGCCGAGGGGCGCAATGAATGGAATCCGGAGTGGAGGCAGCATGACAGCAAACTTTTGAGGGTCGAACCCGTCCTTAACATGTATTGAGAATGATGCTGTAATGAGACTATCTGTTGGCAGAGAAAGCAATATTGTCGGCCATGTTATGCCCCCAGAGATATAGTTCAGTCTTTACCAAGGATCTGAAGAGAGGGTTCAACAAGCAATATATTTATTTTTTGCCCTTTAGACGAATGTCTTTGTGTTATTTAAGATCAACTTTACTTGGTCTGTTATTTAGAAATAATATTTTCAGAACTTTAATATAAACTACTTCAGTGAAGAATTTTCAAGATTTGCTTTATTAAATAAATATTGGGTCATTCCAGAGAAAAAGAAACAAATCAGGATACAGGATGGATTTATCCAGAATTTGATTTGGGATACGATTTTACTATTCCGAATATATATATATATATATATATATACCTTCTTTCTTCTTATTCCTGGTACATGTACAGCTCTAGGTACAGATGCAGGTACTTGTATAGCTCTAGGTACAGATACAGGTACTTGTATAGCTCTAGGTACAGATACAGGTACTTGTGTAGCTCTAGGTACAGAGGTCCATGCACATCTCTAGGTACAGTTAAGATAAGATAAGATAAGATAAGATAAGATAAGATATAGTTTATTGCTAAAAATACATATGCAAGTTATAATGTTACAAGCAAAAAATCTGCTACTATTTTTATATTGTTTACTATATTTATGTATGTATTATAGCAATTAGGTGGAGATTAGCTATTTGCTGTTTAGGGTATTATCCCTACCTAATTAATATTAAAACGTTTACAACATGATGAATATTACTAGGTTCTAACAGTTTACAATAGTTCAGGGATTACTAGTTAAATTTAGAGAGAGACCGAGGTGCAGCATTACAAAATAATTGATTTTTCAGTTTTAAGTTTAGAACGTTTAACAGAATAAGATTAAGCATGTACAAAAATCTACAAAGATACAGGTACATGACCAGCTCTAGGTACAGATACAGGTACATGTCCAGATCTAGGTACAGATACAGGTGCATGTAAATTGTACCTCTAGGTACAGATACAGGTATATGTCCAGCTCTAGGTACAGATACAGGTACATGTCCAGCTCTAAATACAGATACAGGTATATGTACAGCTCTAGGTACAGATACAGGTATATGTCCAGCTCTAGGTACAGATACAGTTATATGCCCAGCTCTAAATACAGATACAGGTATATGTCCAGCTCTAGGCACAGATACAGGTATATGTCTAGCTCTAGGTACAGATACAGGTACATGTCCAGCTCTAGGTACAGATACAGGTATACCCAGCTCTAAATACAGATACAGGTATATGTACAGCTCTAGGTACAGATACAGGTATATGTACAGCTCTAGGTACAGATACAGGTATATGTTCAGCTCTAGGTACAGATATAGGTACATGTACAGCTCTAGGTACAGATACAGGTATATGTCCAGCTCTAAGTACAGATACAGGTACAGGTACAGCTCTAGTTCAGATACAGGTACAGGTAAAGCTCAGGATATAGATACAGGTACATGTAGTACATGTACAACTCTAGATACAAATAAAGGTACTTGTACAGCTCTAGGTACAGATACAGGTACATGTTCAGATCTAGGAACAGATACTGGTAAATCATGTACAGCTCGGGGTACAGATACAGGTACATGTACAACTCTAGGTACAGATTCAGGTGCATGTACAGATTCAGGTACATGTAAAGCCCTAGGTACAGATACAGATTACATATACGAGAACACAAGTAAATACAAATAGAGATACAGAAACAGATCTGGATAAAGGTACAGATACAGATATTAATATTGCTCTAGATACTGTTGACATTTTAACTCTATCTCAACATCCCCCCACCACCATTTCACGTGTAAGGGTTTATATAATTTTACATTTTGTGCACCAACTCCGCTATAACAATCTATGTATGTAGTTTCTAATAAAAAATAAACACAATGAACACTGAAACTGCTTTCACAATACTAGATCTAGATACTCGGGGAAAGTTAAATGTAAAATTTTTGAACCGAGATTTAAACTAAAACAATATGCACCTCAGGCCGTATTAATTAGACAGTTTCAGTTTGGTAAAATAATACTTTGAATGGAATGCTAGATTATAATAGGTGTTCCAAAAAAGAGGAGAATTAAAGGGAATATGTTGTCGTAATTTGAGGAAGTAGGATTAGATTGGTTTCAGTATGCACACCACTATACTTTCAGTAGAAGTAAATATTTCTATTTACTAATAGCGCCGATTAAAGGATTCATAAATCTAATTGGATAATAAAATAGATAGAAAGAAAGATGTTACCGCCATACTATTTTTATTGGTTCAGAATAGACAACAAACACATGACTGAACCCTGGTTAGATCAGGCGCTAATGGACTCAGCATACAGGAGTGCTAATGGATTCGGCATACAGGAGTGATAATGGACTCGGCATACAGGAATAACACTTCTAGAATTTGAACAATGATTACTGCTGCACTGTTTTAACTTTTTTTTAGCAACCCTGTACTTGTAAAGTGATAAAAACTAACAGTTTTAACAAGTAAAATTAGATTTTTTGAAAAAGTTCTTTTTCTCTACTCGTCTTTGCGTTTAGATACACACCGGACTAACCAGAGTGAGCAGCATTCGGTTTCTTCCATTTGAAATCAAACGTGTTTTGGTCTTTAATTCAATAATCCTTTGCTTTACGAATTTGTTTATTTTATACATTTCTATTCAAAATGCCAACAAAAAAGTATTAAACAAATTATGTTAAATGGGTCAAATTGTGATCGAAAGTCACAGCTTTCTGGAATATTGACAGAACCGTCAAATCCACGTAGCATCAAAACAAACATAACAAATATTCTCATCTTCTTAAACATCAAGGTGGCACAGGAAATATCATTGAGACAACTCTGATAGTTAATCATCAAATTTTTTCCTTTCTTTAAAGTGTCACAACGCCTTTGCCTTTTGTTTTACCTCACCAATACGTTTTTTGTAGCCCCAGACATAGGCATTTTAAATTCCAAAGAGCTTTATTCCGGATTAAGTTTAAGAGGAGCAATTGGCAAAATAATGCTCGATTTTTTAGTGAGAGCGTGACAATCTTAGTTTGCTGTGTGCCAATAACTACTCGAAATCTGAAATAAAAAACAAATGACTTACTTTTCTATAATGTGTGCATGGCTATTGGCTATGGCTTCAAAAGAATAAGATTTAGTTCAGTAGAATCAAAGGCCAAGCTGCGTTGCGACATTTTAAAGTTACACAATTCCAGATCCCAGCCGCCTCCATAATCTAAATTCCATATTTAAATAGCTTGTTATTTTGATAAATCATTATAAATGCCTATGTCTGGGGCTACAAAAACCGTATTGGTGAGTTGGTGAGGTAAAACAAAAGGCGTTGTGACACTTTAAAGAAAGGAAAAAATTTGATGATTAACTATCAGAGTTGTCTCAATGATATTTCCTGTCCCACCTTGATGTTTAAATACAATGGAAGCTAATAATCTGTGGAATGTTAAAGGCGTCTTAAATTTTCTTACAAAATGAAGGATAAGCTTTTTGATTTGCAATTGTTGCAATCGTTAATATTTTTAGAAATATTCAAAGATCTTTAAGTTTAGTTAAAGTTATAAAATCCGTCGCAGTATTTATTTAATAACTTCACGAATTCAACAGTTTTCAAAGTACAGTGTGTCCCATGAAACATGTCAGTTGGAAGACGACTTTTGGTCGTCTTAGGTATTAAACTCTGGAATTAATTTCACTAAACTGTCCTTTTCGTGAGTCTAAAACTAAAGAATGGGCGAAATTTAAGTTATAGCTTAAAAGTTCTGTAAAATAATGAGTTGCTACTTAAACATTAAACTTTCTCAAAATAACCCTGAAGGGAAATACAGAGCGTCCCATATCATATTAGATTATCAACAATTTTAAACGCCAAATGCGCACATAATACGCAAAAAATCTAGCGTTTTCTGCCAAAAAAAAATTTCTATTGGCCTTATTAAATTTTTTAAAATGATTCATTTTTCTTAAATTTTCTGATTTGTTCCCAAAATCGTAATTTAGACCCATTGACGTGGTCTAATTTGATGTGGGACACCCTGTATCTGAACCAATCAGAAAAAAGGATTTACGGAGAGATATTACATAACCACTAACCTTTGCTCATCAGCTGTTTTTAAATTTTTAATCATTTAAATATCTGAAAACAAAACATATTTCCAGTTTCAACGGTTTTTTTGGCTTTACGTGCAAACATTAATTAATCTTAACCGTAACATTTATTCAATCAAGGTTCTCACTTTTAAAATAAAACTGCACGTTGATTGCCGCTTTCTCAGCTGAAAGATGATTGATTGATAGACTAATTTGGAAAATGCGGGATTTCAAAATTTTAACCCTGGGTTTAAATATTTAACTCGTCGATTTTGGCGAGTTAAATATTTAAACCCAGGGTTAAAATTAAGTCAGAAGTGGGATTATAAGCTGAAACTTAAAATTTAAGTCAGAACTTTTCGTTCTTTTGTTTTATGACTCAGGAATTTCCAAAACGTGGTTTGTAACTTTTGTTTCTTTTTCTATTTAGGCGGAAACATGTTGTTATGTTTAATGCAAAAAATTCAGATCGGTAATATACTGGTTTATTCACGGCTCAAATTTACAAGTTAACAACACAAAAAAGTATACTTTCAAAATGCCAAAATATGACTCATGGAGGAAGAGTTATACAGAATATAAAGATAGAAAGATGTTTTAAATTTTAAGCCCATAGATACACAGACAGGGATGAAAAGTGTTCATTGTGTATACAGGATTAAATAAAAAGGCAAAGAGAAGTTTTCAATTAACAGCTTCATTTTGTTCAATTGTAAACTTGTCATTTGATTAATGCATAAAAAGTCATCTTTATTGTATTGATATACTCGCCGACCACAGTAGCTAAGCTACTTTTGTCACCAACTCTGTATATTCCTTCCTACATGATATTTACAATAATTTTACTTCACAGCCAATAAATAATTAATTACAGTATTTTTTTTCTCATGATATAGTGGTTTCACAGCATAACAGAATATATGTTTTTTTAAATATGGCATCTGAGCTGAAAACTTTAGAATTGTGGATATTGAGATCAATGCTTGATCTCCTCTCTTTGTTAAACTTGGATTATTTTAATGTTAAGTTTGTACCCAGGAAAGTTTTTTAAATTTCAACCAATCAGAGTGGTGTATGCAGAATTCCAAACAGCCAATCAGACGCCATTTAATAAGAGAACTCACGTTGGTCGGAATCCAGTATGGGTTTCCAAAAAGAGGAAAAAAGATCGGCTTAAGAAGAAATCCTAAGTGTCCACCATGAAAATTCAGATTCTTGCAATCATTATAAAGGGTATCCAACTCTACAGTTTTCAGCTTTGATTACACAAAACGACATGGAGTTTAGCGCTATAAGCAATAGATTTTTAAAAAAGTTTTTATCTCTAAATATAAACTTGAATTAACAATTTTTGGTTGAAAACTATCATTCAGACGCCATACATAGTACTTAGATTTAATCTTCCAGTAAATATGAAATATTCTTTTAACACATTGAGAATAAATATCAAATATATATTTTTAAGTATCATAAAAGAAATACTATTATTTAAGATGAGTAATATACTGAAATATAGAAGAAGGTAAAATGTTCAATTTAAAATCCAATTTTATTTGAGTTCAAACTCAAATTCGTTTTTCTATTACTTGTCAAATCAAACTCATCGTTTTAATCGTTTAGCAAGTTCATAAGAATTTCCATTAAGATCAAAACTAGGAGTGATTCCGCGCAATTCGATTTTGCTTGCGCGCAATTGCGAGCCCTGTAATTCCGCGCAATTCGACACAATTCCGCGCAACAGAATTTTGATTGGAAACCTTAATCAAAACTTCCTTTGGTTCGATTTAAATTCTACAATTAGAGGATTCTCATGATTATGTAAAGACTACTACAACAATCAACATACAGACATGGTGAGCTAAATATAAATCACATTAGATAAACCCAGGGGTATTTTCGAGAATTGCTCCCCAACCCCGTGCAGGGTGAACCAAAACTTTTACCCAGGAAATTATCCATTTTTCTTAAATTCAGCGAATAAAGTCAACAAAATGCCATAAAAAATGCCCAACATCTCAAGAAAAATTACTTTTCAAGAAACCAAAACCCTAGATTAATTATGGCTCTAGTCTTTCCGACATAAATATAAAATAATTTTAGATATTTTAGAATAATCTGATAACTGTAGTCAAATTAACGAACAAAAAACTATGGTTTCGTCAGTTTCTGTTTTATGTTTTGAAAAATTGAAAAAATACCTTTTTAACCACATCAACAAATTAGAATTTACCATTAGAAGGCTAGCCAACAAACCCACCAATTCCAACCATATCCGCCGAATACAATAACTGGTTTTATGACCCAACTTATGTGGAAAATTAGTTACAACTTAAAGCCGAAAGCACAAGTCTTAAATTAGTCTTATTGAAAGCTGAAAGTCTTATTACCCCAGATTTTTTTTCACGGGGNTGGATTAAGACATGGCCGGTTCAAGAATTAAATAGCGAAAATTCCATGATTTGAAAACCAGATGAAAATTACACCTTAGTAATAAAAAGAAACATTCAATATTTGGTATGCTTCTAAGTAACCATTTTTAATAGGAGTATAACACATGAATATGATTAACTATGGCAACCTCTCTTATCATTCAGAAGACAATCCCCTCAAAGTTTGGTGGACTTGTCTTGAAATTATTTTTTTTTGAAAAATTATCCAATCCCTTCTCAAAAATACTTTTTAACATGGTATAGTAAGACATTTTAATGGTTTTCCCCTAACTATATAAATAAATAAGTGGGGGGGGGGATAATCTATCAAAATATATATCCCTTGTTCTTCCTTCAGCTCTTTAATCTCTTCTAACTCTTTTTATTCTTCCTCCGGTAGACTCCCCATCTCCCTTCCTCCTTGTTTCTCCCTGAGACTGGGCTGTTAGCTGGAGATGGAGAGCACTAGAGTTCAGACGCTCACTCTGAGTATCAAATTGATTTGATTTCTTTTTTCATTAACATCAGAGTTTCATATTCATATTGGATAAAGAAATGAATGTAACTTAAAATTCATAATTTGAATTTGATTCCAAAATTATAAAATTTTAGAAATCAAGAAATCCTTAGTCACAAAAAGTTTTTGCTATAAAATTTTTTTTCAAAAGATAGTTTTGAAAGGAGACCAAATTTTCAATATGTGGGAGATCAAATCCATTTAAAATGAACTGAAAATAAGCATTTAACATTTATATGAAAACAAAAATTGAAAAAAAAGAAAACAAAATCAAGTCTGATCGTAATTTCATTAATTGAAGAAACTAATCAATTACTTACTGTAAAAGTATTTTACAATAAACTTTTCAGATCAAAACCTCCTCTCTTAGTGAACAAGAAGTAAAAGTTTCTAATCAAATTGTTCCTGAAGCAAATCCTTGAGACCACTCATCTTGGCACTGTACAGTCTAGTGTGTACTTTCCCAGATTTAGATTTTCCGTCTTTCCCGGATTTCTTTGACTTCCCTTCTATTTTCTCCAGCTCTGTAAAAAGGTAAGAATTGATGTGTTTAGGGCAGGGAGTCTGGTTCCCCACAAGGAGTCCAATATCTAGTATTTGTTCTCCGCAATTTGAAACTAAACTTGAAATATCTCTCTCACTTTTCTCTTCCTTACACTCTGCAGTGTAGAAGACTAAGTAGAGGAAATCAAGATGAGTAGTTTATCTACGATCTAATTATAGGTTGTATTTGTGTACATTACACTAACATATTGGGTTGTTTATTCTCACAACTAGTGAGAGTCATTTTAGTATTTATTTTTGAACAAAAAAGGGGTTACTAATAATAACAGTGCCAACATTTTTGTTAATTTTTTTCTGCTCATTTTTTTTTTGAATGATTCAATCTTTTGGAGGAAATAATGTTTTTAGAGCATTTTTTAATGGTAAATGTTAAAAAAACTTTTTTCTAGGAAATATTTTCTTTCAGAATTATTTTGTAGTCAGATAATTTATTCATAGAAACATTTGGTGTTAAAATCATTAAGCGAGGAAAATGTCATTTTCTAATTAAAAAGTACCCCCCAATTTTTTTTTAAGTAGATATTTTTTAATATGACTCCAAACTGCCAGGGGTATATATAATTCCATCTTTTTATTATTCCCCCCTCAATTTTTTTCTAAAATTTCCTTCCCCAAATTTGATAACTAAAAAGACATAATTTTTAATATTTATATTGCAGTGCATAATAATCCCTAAACGGTTGCATTTTAAAAAGCATAAATGGCGGCGACAGCAATTTTTTTTGTGGATATGTTAAGGTAAAGAGCTCCAGCCCTTCCCTTCCCTATGTTCCCATTTCCTTCACTTCTTTATTTGCCAACCTTCAATTCATTCTCTACCTTCCCTTTCCCTAACTACCCTGCCTTCCTCTTGCCTTCCCCTCATACTTCCCATCCTATCCCTTCTGTAGTTCACTATATTCCTCTTTCCCTCTAAAAATTTCCTCATTCCCTCCCAACCTTCCCCTTCCCTATTTTTCCTCTTCCCTACCTATCTCTTTCTCTACCTATCTCCTCCTTCCCTCCTTATCTCCTTCCCTACTAATCTCTTTTCCTACTAATCTCCTTCCCTACTAATCTCCTTCCCTACTAATCTCCTTCCCTACCTGTCCTCTTCCTTCCATCCACTTCCCTTTCCTTCCATCCACTTCCCCTCCTTCCCCCTCCCTATCTTTCCCCCCCTTCATCTTCCCTCCCCTTCCCCATCCTTCCCTTTCTTCCACTGTTCACCTTCACTTTTTTCTTCCCCTTTTCCTTTCTTTTTCCCTTGGGGGGGGAGAAAGAATTCTTTACACCCCTGAAAACTACCATGGGTCAAACAACAAATGGTCAAAAACCCGACAAAGGTTAAAATGACATAAGGTCAAAAAGTGCAACAAACAGGCAATATTTTCATCTTAAGTGTTTTTGGTTAATTTGAACTATTTTTATGTTCATTATACCCTTGGTCATTTAATCCTTTTTTGCATTTTTGAACACTTGATATTTGAACCTATGTTCTTTGACCCAGGATTGGTGAACCTTTTCATGAGGTAAAATAATTATTTAAAGAAAATATATGTCATTCAAAGATCTCTGGTGCTTAATCTTTCCTAAGGCATATCTAGCTAGGGTGTCTTGGTTCATTGTAAGAAAATCTGTTTCTGGTTCTTGTTGGTAGAGAGATTCTGGTTCTGAACCAAACGTTATAAGTGAAATAAAAATTGCTAAAGTTGCTTTAATGTGATAGTTTACCTGCACATTAATACATTCTAAAGGGTGAATTTAAAATAAACAAAAAGACACAGGAGTATATATTTTCTTTAAAAAAACCATTTTCCCTCATCAAAATCTTTTTTTTAGTACTCATAGCTGTACAAACTATTTACGAGACAATTTGAGCTTAAAGGAAATTAGAATTTTGTTTGAAAAATTCAAAACAGCCTATCGGAAAAATATATACCCCTGTATGGTATTAACTATAAAGTTATTGTTAGCAAAATTTCCAAGCTACTTAGTCTAGACCAAATAAAAGAAAGATGGGAGAAATATGTGCCCCGCAATTTGCATTTAAATATAAAAAAGCTACCTAAAAAAGAGCTTTTATAAGAAATTGAAAATCTATTCAGATGCCACGTAGTTGAACTTGCAATGAGGAAATTAAAGACATTTGTATACTTTCAGTGCACCTTAAGTAGGTATAATGTCTTTCTTTATCTAAAATGGTTTCTTGCAATCCTTTTAATTGAATAGTTCTTCAAATTCCAATTCTAGTTTTCCAACAGTGTATGTTACATTTATTTTTATTTCCGTCCACACCATTGACAATTAACAAAATGAATTTTTGTTACATATCCTCTTTTACTTGATATTTTATTCCTACTTAAATTACCAAAGAAATAGAAATGTAAAGAGATGGATTAGGCAAGACCATCTTTAGACTTAACATCCTTAACTTGACCGTGACTTCTTCTTATTTAGCCTTAAAGGGAGTGTTTCTCCAAGTAAACCGGGGTACGGTATTAACTATACCCCAGTTTATATATACAAAATTTATTTAAAATGACAAAATTTATTTAATATGACAACCCCTCCCCCTTACACACCCCAAAACAAAACCAATAACTAATCAATGACAGAAAATTATGGTCCCAAAAATAACATATAAATTTAAGCTAGTTCTTAAGATAAAAACTATACACCCCTGTGGTTGAAGCCGCTGTATGCAATGGATAAGAGATCTCACTTAAAGACTGCCAAAGGGTCTTATTTCTGCAAACCTCATTAATTATTATGGTCACTTTGGCACACCTTAAACCAGTTTGTACAGCTAGCAGGATAATGCATCTAGTAGAAAAGTTGCCAAAATTTCCCTGAACCCTTTTCCTTCTCTCTCCCCCTATCCCAGTCTTATCAACAAGAAAACTTTTGTCAGATGTTCATTAAACAGAATCACAATTCAATACCGATTTTATATTCAAATTAAATCCATTTCAAGATTTGTCTCCCTACATAAAGTGCACATTTGAAAATTCAACTAAAAAAAAAAAAAATAATTGAAATACTCAAAACGTCCCTGGTGATAAACAGTCGAATGAAGTTTTGTAATTATTATTTTCCATAATATATTCATCCCATATCTTCCCTTCTCCTGAACCATTGGGATCTGTACTTTCTTCGATACCTTAGAAAACGGAGCTTTAATGCAGAGGTGTATTTTTCAGGAGAGGGGGGAGGGGGGTGAAAAATTGGACACCATTATTACCCTTTTTGATATGTTGTACTTAGTTTTATTCATGTTCTCCTAAAATAATTTTTTTTTCATTAAGTGATTTTCCAAGAAAATATTCACCCCTGCCTTCAATGCTTAGAATCCTTTTTTTTAATGCGGATCTATTCTTTTAAACAATAGATCCGCATCCTTAGCTCGTGAATATTTTTTAAGTTTTGTTAATTAATTTTAGATGAAAAAAAATTACAAAAATGACTTCTTTTGGTTTCATATTTTAATTGTAATGTTTTAATTTAATTGGTTGACACAAAATGTGTGTTTTGAGAGAAAACAGTTTTTTTGATGTTCTGGTCGGATCCCTGGATCCGCATTATTTGTGTGGAATCTGTAGAACCAGGGCCTCAATATGACAATACCCAATTTACTATGGTACCCTTAACTGTTTTGTCTGATCAAATATGAATTAGATATCAATGTTTGTAATTTTTAAAACTAATTGTTTACAATTGGGGTTTCTCTACTTAATTGACTTGCGCTTTCAAAGGGTAGCATTGCGAATTTGGCATTGTCATCTTTGCATGGAGAGTCACTTGAAATTACACTTACAGTTCCTGTAAATGTTAGAGGGATCCTAAGCACTGCTTCAATAAAACCAAAAACTGAAGGGAAATGGAATAACAAAAATAATTAATAATTAAGCTTGTTCTAAATGTTTACTTTGAAAAGTTCTAGAAAATGAAATATCTGAAAAAAAGATAAAATATTTTTTTCTGGGTATAATCAGACAACACACACTTACAATATTTTTTAGAAAAAAAGTAAATAAATCTTGAAATCATTCAATAGGGAAAGTCACATATTTGTTTCTCTAAAACTAACAAAAAATTTAATTCTCACATTTTAAATTCAATAATTTTTTTAATCACAAGAATTAATTTGATATGTCAGTTGTGACTATAACAATACAGTGATAAACAGAAAACTGTAGAATAGGAAGACGACATAAAAGCAATACTGAAGTGCATTTGCTGTTGTTACCAAGGAAATAGCTTCACAGTTATCAAATCACTTATTAAATGAAATGGGTCTGTTTACACTGCACAGTTGCTGCTCCTCATTTTCATTAGACTTTTTAGTTTTTTAAGTAACAACTTTAGTTTAAAGACGACTTTCTAGTTCAGAGTTATTTGGCTGTCACAGTTTGTTGATTAATTTTCTTTTTTTCTTTATTTTGAACAGTCATAAAGGAACTGTAGACTTAATTAAAAGTGACTCTCCATTCATGGTTTCCTTATTAAAGTTACTCAAAGGGACTGAAAAGGAAAAATGAAAGGGGGTATAGGCTGAAAGCTAATCACTTTAGCTCTCGATCGAGACCCATGAAAGTTTTATCTGATGTTCCTGTCTCAAGAAATTGATATAAAACTGTGTTAAAATTATACGAAATTCATATATGTAGAATTTAGAAAATCTTAAACTTAAATCACGTGACCAGAACTATCACCAATGGCAGAGCAGTATACTGGTCACGTGTCTCCGCCACTTTACTGCACTGCCATTGGTGGAATTTCTGGTCAAGCAATACGGACGTATAAATAATATTATGAATAAAATCTATTAAAAATAGAAATAATAATTATATTATTAGAATTGGAGTAAACCTAAGTTACAATTAGCTTTCTTTGGGATATCATCGTTTGCAGATTGGTTGCATATTTGCTGAATTTGATCTTTTTAAACTGACTACTTTTACACAAAATTGTATATATATTAATTTTCGTATAAATTTGACACAGTCGTAAATCAGTTTCTCAAGATAGGAACATCAGATATAACTTGCATGGGTCGCGATCGAGAGCTAAAGTGATTAGCTTTCAGCCTATACCCCCTTTTATTTTTCCTTTACAGTCCCTTTAACGGTATTCAATTCATGCCACAAAGATAATAATTTAACCTATTTTTTAAGTTAAAAACAATAAAAGGGTATCCTGACGAATTTGACATGTCATTCATAATAAGAATTACTAATCGTTGACAGTCTCTTCAGCGTAAATAAAATCCATACCTTCTAAAGTTGAAATTTCTATGTTAGCCCGAACAGAAGCACTGAACTGAGATATACATTTCACCATTGGTTTTACCCAGCCTAAACATTGGATTGTATTATATACTTTACAGGCACAGACGTTGCAATCTAGACAGAAGGAGGAGGTAAAATTTATGCAAAATTACTAGTACGACTTTGTGACCTCCTTGCTTCTTTAGTTCTGATTTTACGCACAAGTATGAGAAAGAAAATTTATCAGGTTATAATAGAAATTCAAAACATTTTTGTTCTGAGTTATAATAATAAACATTTAAGATTTCAATCTTTGGTAAAGTTTTCTTTAGTTTGACGTGACAAAAGTTCAAATCTGAAAAAGGCTTTGAATTAAAAAAAATGTCGAATTCTATATGATTATTCATTTATTCCAGTTTTTTTTTTTAAATTTCTATTTATTTTTCTACAATCTATAACTCAATACATGTTTGACTTGGCTGCTTGTTTGAATTCAATTAATGTTAAAACAGGTTTGTGGCTAATCCAATCCAATCCAATCCAATCCCAATCCCAATCCCAATCCCAATCCCAATCCCAATCCCAATCTAATCCCAATCCCAATCCCAATCCCAATCCCAATCCCAATCCCAATCCCATGTAATTATATACTAGCTGAAGAGCCCAGCGTTGCCCTTGAAAAAAAGAAAAAAAATATTTTTTGAAAAAATATTTTAATTTTTTTAAATGTTTCCGCCGGGGTAGTCGAGGGTTCCCTTAAACAAGTTCAGCCAATTTGGTCCAGCAGTTTGGCCAGCAATAGCAGATAGTTTACATATATATAAATAAATACAAATATAAACATATACTACTAGGCTTCATCTTCTATTTCAATTGTGAAAATTTTCTCTTTGTATACATTGTAAAACCAAAAAGAAGACTAAGTTTGCAGATTTTATGAAAAAAAATTCGTGGATTTTTAAATTTTATGAAAATCAAGCTTTGTTAGAGGCTATTTTTTGAAATTTAGATCATTCATAAACTTTCCCTTGGGTAACATGAGGTCCCATACGTTTTGACGTTTGTCGGATAAAAACAGAAAGACAAACAGACTAGCAAAGTATATACATTATACATAAATGAGCGAAGAGAATTATAATATAGACAAAAAATATACAAAACAAAGGTGTTGAAATTAAAAGTAAAGTTGATTAAGTAATCTCTAAGATCTAGATTATCACAAAAGCATAGCTCTACGTAAAAGGAAATGCTAATATTAGATTTTATAACTAATTCCTATATAAAAATTAAAGCACAAGACAGAATATGATTTAAATGATTTAATTTAAAAACATATTTTGCCTGGAAATGAAAATAGAAATGTAAAATATCAAAAATCTGAAATTCTGAAGTAAGTTTATTCATTTCTTTTCTGTCCATTGATAAAAAGTTGTTCAGGATTGACTAAACCCGTCAATCATCAGAAGGTTCAAACAAGAAATTTTAATCTAAAAATTTATACAACATTGAGAATTACTTAGTTGTCATTAATAATGACTTGCAATAGAACTTAATCAAATTTTTCATTTAAGGAACTTAAACAATCGATGACTTAAGCAATTGAAATCATTATTCAAAAACAGATCATTTCTTAATCTTAAAATTTTGTCAGACATTTTAAATATAAGAAAATATTGGAACTCTAAATGTGATGTAAAAATTATGCTTCATATTCATAGAATTTCTGGCCTTGGTCAATTTATACAGCCTTGGTCAAATCATACCTCCTTGGTCAATTCAAACCTCCTTGGTCAATTTTCACCCTCCTTCTTCCGATTTCAGAACCCTTTTGGGGGAGGGGGGGGGGTATGAGTTAAACCTTTATTTAAAGAAAGCTGAAAACTTGTTGGAAACTTAAAGTCCCCCCCCCCCCCCCCTCCCATCCCATAGTTTGTTTCTTAAACTTGTTAAAACATAAACCCATATTTAGAATTCAAGCTTAATATCTGAGTTTACACTTGATGAACATGAACAATTTAAACTTGAATATTTGTTGCTATCTGTTTGAAAACTTGCAATCCTTCCAGGGAATTATCTAAATTTAGTTGCCATGCAACATGTTATATGCCAGGTATTTGGAAAAGCAATGTCTAAAAATTCAATCCTGTTGTTGTTGTTATAGCCAGGGCCGGCTCTCATTCATGGTCATCTTCTTCACGTTCCAACTTCATAAATTTTGCGACATCTGTGGGATGGTTCCAAAGGTCTCTTACTGGGAGGGGAGTAGGGTTTTCAGGGCAATAGAGGCAGAGAGGCTATGTTGGTCGCGTCTATCTACGTTGCTCCTCTACTTTTGCAACAACAACTTCGCAACGCCAAGAACCAACATAAACAATTTCCCGGCCAGCCATCCACTACCTGTTTTCTTCACAGTTCACCTTTTTAAATCAAACCGAAATTCAATCCTAGATCTTGTCCCTGGCAAATTATCTTGAAGATATCATAATGCTATAGCTGGCCAAACGGCTGGACCAAATAGGCTGACATTTTTTGAGGGAACCCTTGGACTTGAGTATAGTGAAATTATGGAGATTTGTGTCCGACTCCTCGGGAAGGAGTTGACTGAGTTAAATGACGATCTTGTAAACTTTCAATGCCTCAACTTGAAAACGATCTTATAAACTATCAATGCCTGAACTAGGATACTATCTTGTTAACTATCAATGCCTCAACTAGGACACGATCTTGTAAACTTTCAATGCCTCAACTAGGACGCAATCTTGAAAACTGGGGTTTCTCGTTCCCTAAATGCTCTTGCTTAGTAATCGTTTAAGCATCATTATATACAACCATAGTTAAGCTAATCACAATATGGGTTCAAAAGAGTTATACATATATACATGTCTGTGGTTGGTTAATCCCAATACAGGATTTGGGTAATTACTGATAAGCGCAGTTGGATTTATGGATAATGTACAATGTATTTTATCTAGGTTACTGTGGGACATGACACAGTAATTACTACAAATGAGGGAGGGGAAAAGGGAAAGAATGTTGAAAAATAAGGCCATCTATCCCTTAATTTATACAATTCAGCAACTCCACATTTTTTCTTGTTTTGTTCCCACTCTGCTTTCTCCCCTGCAAACAGAGAATTCATAAACTTCCTTTTATTGAACAGGCTCTGTTTCATATGATTCTCTGACTGTCATTCGTCATTTTTCTCTTCAATACAGTTGCATTGCCCTAACAAGCAATTAGCTCCATATCTGCAACGGTTAGGCGGATCCAAGTCATCCAGGTCATCCTCTAGTTCTTCATAGGATACAATTGGGATGACTCTTTGACTCCTTTTGATCCCTTCCCTATGTCACTACTTTGATTCTCTATTTTACTGATATCTCTGTCATTTTTGTGTCCTAGTAACAGCTGACGTATCCATATTGATGTCTGGTTCCAGAATGATATCAGAATCTGGATTACTGATTGACCGCTCGATCCCATCTGTCTTGGGTTTCCAGGAATTTATTCCGTGTTTCAATATCTACGTTGTCATCTTCTAGACAGATGGGGGGGGGGGGGGGGAAGGGGTGCTTCCACTCCTCCAGATATGTTATTCTCCATAATTCCGCATTACTTTCCGATTGGTCCTCAGGAGGGGGACTAACTTCTCTATCATCTTCGTTGTTAGACATATTATCTTTCCTGTATGACAATATGTCAGTTCCTGTGGTAATTACAGCTGTTGGATCAACATTCAAAGCTGTTGAGGTTACCATGAGATTTGGAACTTCACTGATCTCATCTTTCAAAATTGTAGAATGTGATGGATCACTGGGAAACCCATATGCACTATTATCTCCTTTGAACTCTTTTAACACATCTATGCTGACCAGCCTGGGTTTTCCTTTCTTTGACACTTCCATCACTTCTGCTAAAGCTGGAAATATCTTCCTGATAATCTTGTATGGTCTAGCCCTAAATATGATCTTAACTAGTCACAACTTCCAGGGATTATTGTTGGATCAAAAACCCAGACCCACTGTCAAACTTTAAACCTTGACAATATTGCTTTGTAGTATTGAGCATTTAGGCATACTATTGGTTTGTTGTTTCTCTCACATATTAGAATAAGCCCTTTGGAACCTTTCTTGCATCACTACTGTCCAGTCTGATAACTCCATTGCCCTGTCAGCTTTAAGTACGGGATATATCCAATTCACAGGAAGTATAGCTTTCTGTCTGATCATGGCAAAGAATGGGTTCTGACCCATGTCTTAGTATGCATGGTGGTGTTGTAAGCTAGAGAGGCAGCTTTTACACCCAGATCCCATTCATCCTGCATCTCTCTTCCCATGGCTCTTAAAATACCCACTATAGTTAATTGCCATCTCTCCACAATATTTGCTGATGGATTGTATGGTGGTGTCTTGGTATTGTCACTGTGCCAGCCTCCTTGTTGCAAATCGGATAAGCACTGACAAATCTTGTAAATCCATCTTGTACTGTCACCAAATAATGGTTATTCATTATTGTTTCAGACAAGGTCACCAGATCAATGAAGACTTTCTCCCCTACGTTTCCCACTGTACTCAGCACAAGTGGTCCCATCTTGGGTTTGATGCTTCTTTTTTTGGTAAGACAGATATTGCGTTCTACCAGTCTTCTGATCTTGTCCCAAGCTGACAAAGAAGGTTCTCTGGAATTTGTCTAACATACCAGTAACTCCTCTATGTCCAGTTGTTAATCCATCATGACAGATCTAGAATGCTTCTTTCAACCTTGCTTTCGGTATGCAGATACGCAGAGCATTATATGGTTTTGTTGGATCTGTGTGTTTGTTGTAGCATAAAACACCTTCCTTCATCACAAACAGCATAGGATTGAAGATCTGTCAATACTCCTTCACCTTTACCTCTTAATTCTTGCATGTGTGGTGCTTTACCTTCTTCAACCTATTGGATAACTTCCTACAGGACTTCATCAGCTTCCTGTAGTTTCTTTAGCGTGTTCCCTTCTATGATCTCATGTCTTGCTTCTTGGCCCATGCTGTGCACTGCAGGTGAATATCTGGCACACTTCCGCATCTCTTCAAATTTATTGCTGATTCTCCTTCTAGATCTGTAGAATTAGTTGTCTATATCTAATACTCTTTGACCTTGTCCTTCGTTGGTTTTTCTATATGATCTGATTTTGACAAGGCATCTGCATTCACATTTTTGATCCCCTTCTTGTGAATCACCAGAAACTCGAACTGAGCCAATTCTACAAACCAATGTTAAAAAATGCTACATTAAATATTACAAAAATGAAACAAAACAATTTAGAACTAAAAGAAAGCAAGAAGAGGTGGAGCAGAAGGAAAAGGATTAGATAGAGGAGAAGACAGGAACAGNACAAAGATTATAATTAGTTATGTTTTATTAATTATTATGTTTTGTTATAATAACAGGGGAAAGGGGATAGAATCAAGATTTAACAAGGAATGCAATTTTGATTAATACATAACAATGCAAATTACCATATTCTTCGAGAAAACTTTTTATAAAACTTGTTAGGGAGCCTAGAGATTTTAATATTAGTGGAATAGAGTTCCAGGTCCTTGGAAGAAAAAAGTTGGAAAACTTTCTAGAAATTAATTGTAAACTAATTCTAATTTTAAACTTTTTGTTCTATTTGGTTCTGCTAATGTTGTGAACATTCCATTAAAAGATAATGCCAGTTTTCCATTCATATATTTAAACATGAAAATAGTAAAAAGTGCTTCTCTGTATGTTTGTATTTAATAAACGTAAAACAGCTGATCGGATTGTGCCCAAATTATGTGTGGGACCTCACATGACCCCAGGGAAGGTTTATGGGTGATCAGATATTTATAAATTAGCTTACAACAAAATTCAACTTTTATTAAGTCATGAAAATTCACAATATTTTTGTTTAAATCCGCCAATTCTTTTTTACAAAGTATGCAAAGAGAAAATGTTGTACATTTTAAAAAGGAGATTTGCGCGAAGTACCCTAAACGCCTAGATTATATGTATATGCAATATTTATCAACAACTATTTGAAAATTTATAGTATGAATATAAATATACACGATACGATACATTTCTTTGTTTATTCGTTCATTTTCCAACAATCAACGTCAAAATTTAGAAAAGATGTTTGATAATTTAAAATTGAAGCCAATACGTTTATTAATGTGTTTATTAATGGGTAACACGNATGAAAAGGTAAGTTTTTTCAATCTTTTTCATACTATTTATAGCAACCCACCCACATAACCCTAGGTTTATGAACAGTCAACATTGAAAATTTTGACAGTCAAAGTTGAAAATTTCAACCGGAAAAAATGTCAACATTTTTTATGGAAAATGCGCCAATTTAAATTGAAAAATCCGCGAAAATTTGAGAATGATTAAAATTGGAGTTTTACAAAGCAACAATTAGAATTTAAAATTGTTCATAGAAAAGGGGACATGGATATCCCTATAAGCCTATTACCAATATGAAGAACAGGAGTAGATGAGTTCTCTTCCCAAGAGCAAAGTCCGTCATAGAACTGTAGTAGGTTAGAGAAACAGGTAGAATCCAACAATAGACTTCCTGAAATAGGAATCGGCTAAACATAAAGTGGACTACCTAAAATAGGAATAGGTAGAATCCAACAGGATACAGTATACAGTGGAGTGTGGTGGCCACTGGTTATACCCTGCATGGAAAAATGCATCTGAGGGATTAAGTATTTATGCTGACATTTAAAAGTGGCCACATAGGATATCAAGATAAAGTTTTCAAGATTGTTGTTACTCCAAAATGTTCCGACCTTGAGTTAAGCTGAGAAAATAAAATGGATAAAAAAGACATTCAGGAATTTTTGTCATCATAATGAAATCACAGAAAGTATATTCCCCTGCTTATATTAAAAATTTTAAATTAATAAGCAAGGATCTACAGAAACAATGAATATTTGAATTGCAATATTTCCTTCGATTCTTCTGCTGTCATCTAAATAGACTTGATCACTTGAATCAGTCTATAAAAAAACATTTAAAAAATAATTTATTAGAAACCAAACTTTAAACAATTTATTTCAACAAGTAAATTGGGTCATTCATTGGTAAAATTTTAGAAAAAAGAATTGAACATTCTAAACAAATTAAGAAAAGATAATTAATGAATTCTTCTTCTCTACTTAAAACGAGAAAAACTTCAAATAAAGTTGTAATCTAAGGAAAAGATTAAATGTTTAGTAAATCCTTTGCAAACTTTCCATACAATTTATCCCATTTTTAGATTTTAGAAATTAAATGCAGAAATAAGACTATCTATTCAAGAAAATGAATTGTTCAGCAAATTATAAACATCAAGCAAATATTTCAAAAGCTTTTTAAGAATTTATAAAAGAGAACTTTATTGAAAGCTTTACTCTGAAAAATCAATTAATTTTCCCAAAAATTTGTAAAAATTTGTAAATGTGAAAATGTGTAAATCATTATTTTTTTGTTGAAAATTTTAAATCTAAAAGATGAAGCTGGAGCTGATTTTTAAAGAAATGGGGAAATTTATTGAATTAAAGAGAAGTCATGAGCTTTTCTCTCAAAATATCAGATTCTTAAAAAAATTATTCAAATTTTTTAAAAAAAATTGGAAAAAAAATCTATTATTTTATCATCAAGGCCTGCCACAAATAAAGAGGAAAGATTAATAATATTCCTCTACCTTGAGTTTTGAGAAGGTGTGGAATGAGTTCATTATTGATCTCCATAAACTCTTTATAGATCTCCTCATCATCTTTGCCATGTCTACATAGAGGTGTATATTTTATAATATATTTTAAATTTAAAATTCTGTGATGGTGATGGAACAAACCTCTGTAGAGTAAAAAAAGTAGATGTTAGTTCTACATTTATTGAAAATATATTTCGGTCTGGGTTGACCCTCGTCAATTCTAACGATATAATAACCATCAAAATCGATAAAAAAAAATTAAATTTTTTTTGTAAAAAATCACAAGAAAATAAACAAACAAAAAAGATTATTCAAAATAAAAATTTGGGCTGTCAAATGGACATAAGGGAAACGAACTCAGATTATGAGATGGAAAAAAGATAATTTGCAAATATTCACTTTTAAAAAAAATGTTTAAGACAATTATTATTTCTTAAGATTGTTTCTTCACAAAGATTAAAAACANGGGGGGGGGGGGGGGGCAGCAGACGTTGGGTTCAGTAGATTAGGTGATAATCGAGAAAAATATATACCTGTATCCTTTTAAAACGGCTGCGGCTCCTGCCCAATCCTGTAAAGCCAAATTAAAGTCTCCTGCTCTATAGTTGTATCCTACGCATATAATATTGTATGAGGGGTTTCCTTCAGAAGACAATGTACCAATATTTTAGCTGCCAGCGCCAACGTACGAGTAGCGGCCAAAACAGGAATTACTGTACTTAAATTAACTTATAAAACCAATAAGCTGATTACTTTAAAAATATTATTTGATTTCATGAATGGCCGCTCACTAGGGCCAAATTGGCTCTTAATGTTTAGAAGTCTTCTTGGGTTTCTGGTTTCATTTTCATCTTTCTAGATATTTCATTCTTTATTGTTTATTCTACAAAAGAATGGATTCTCAGCACAAACTTGCAATTATAACCAAATAGCCTTTGTTATTCTTTAAAGGAACTTGTTGCAAAAATTCAATAGAAACTTCACATACATTATACAGAATGCATTCAAATAAAAAAGGTGCAAAGTACAAATACCTGCCGAGTACATGTATGGGTACACATGTCTGTTATTGTACTCCTTCTGGTTTACAAGAACCCCCTTAGTCATTCATCATAAAATATCAGGGTATAAAATTAATTTGGAAGATCTTGGAAGAATAATAATTGATGCTTTTGGGAAAAAAATAAATTGGACATCAACAGTCAACACAGTTCTGAGACGCATGATACAGTTCATTATGATTGAATTCCTGATGATAGAGTTGAGCAGGATTTGGTCGACCATGAGTTGGTGATCCTTCCTCTAGATCTCCTAGATTCCCTGAATACGTCCAATGAAATGGCTTCCTCTAAATCCCCCTAATTCCCTGAATACGTCCAATGAAATGGCTTTCTCTAAATCCCCCAGATTCCCTTAATACGTCCAATTAAATGGTTTCCTCTAAATCCCCCAGATTCCAATAATGCGTCCAATTAAATGGTTTCCTCTAAATCCCCCAGATTCCAATAATACGTCCAATGAAATGGCTTTCTCTAAATCCCCCAGATTCCAATAATACGATAAATCATCAATTTTATGCAAAGTTGGCATATTTTTTCCAGAAAAATTAGTTTTTGGATAATTGATTACCTCCAAACTGTCTAATGTAGGAGATATTGCTGGACTCATGGCAGATACAACAGCTGCCACCTCCATACCTCTACATAGAGAAATCATTGACAATATAAAGAGGCTGTAAATTTATTTTTAAGTGACCCTCAATGCAAAGATATGAACGCCCGATTCACAACAGCACCCTTAAAATTTTTGCCTTGATGAATTAGAAATTGATGTTTATAGTTTATAAGTGAACAAATAAAGAGTAAGGATCAAGGTATTAGATGTAGGAGCAGGTAAAAGAAGAATAGTGAGGTAGAGTCGAACACTGACAGACAGTGAGGAGTTGGGGCAAAAGTCAGCAGTACTATACATTCCTTAGAATCGTCTTCTTCACGATATATAAACACCTATCAAGAAATAATTAGAGGCTCAAATACAAAATTATCAGAATTAATCACTTATAAACCAAGAAATTTTTTCTGCATTATTGATTAGCTAAAAAAAGTGGTACTGTTGTGAATAGGGAAATGCCATCTGTGTATGTAAGTTTAATTAAACTCTGACAGTCCCTATCGGAATTTTAAGAATAAAATAAAATGGTGTATAACCTAGAATAACTTGAAATTCTGTCAGTTTTAGGACAACTTTTCATATTAATAGAATGAAAACTATTAGAAGGCATATCTATCTGGCAATATATCTAACATATGATTATTTAAAAGTTTAGTATATTTTAATACAAAACAGTCTTAGCCTTTGATTGTTAAAAACAAATTTGGCGACACCCAGATTTAAAATTTCTAAACGAGTCTTTATTTTATGTATTTTATTTTTAAACTCGTTTAGAAAATGCTTCATCGAATATTCTACTGGCAAATTCCGAACTGAATAGTCAATTTTCATTGAAAGGATTGCATTTTAGTAATCAAATCAATGGATATCAGGGTAATTTTTCTAGAAATATCCCGTTTAAAGGGACAGACCGTCTATGTAAGGTAGTTGAACTGAGTATGCAGTGTTGTGGACAAACCCTTTAGGATTCATTCATTTTTAAAGATCTCTAAAGTTTGATCGCGAAGTCGAAGTTAAAAATCGTACTTTTGAGTGGATACGTTTTCAGAAACTGTTTTTTTAAATTATTAAATAACGACGACAAAAAAATGTAAACAAAATTCTACAGTAAACTAATTAGCTGTTTAGGATCAGGCTGAGAAAATAAAATTAATCATATCATCAAAAATTAGTAATCTTATTCAATTATTAGTTTCTATAATCTCTCAATTATTTACAAAGATTTAACGCAGATTTTCTAAAAAATTTTGAAAGACGACATTTGAAGAATTTGAAGAAATCTGCGAAAAAATTCATAGAAAATAAGAAATTCAATATAATGATGAAAACGAAATAATTGATTCTAGCACTGATTTATTGACAAATTTATTTTGAGAAATATGTTCCTAACCATCTAATTAGTTCACTGTATAATTTTTACGTTATTTTTCGTCGTCGTTATTTAATCATTTAAAAAAAAAGATTCTGAAACGTACCCACCCAAATTCATGATTTTGAACTTCGACTATGAACTCAAACTCGGTAATTTTACATCGTGGAAACGTTTTATATTGTCTCAAATGAATCCTAAAGAATTTGTTCACAACACTGCTACTCAGCTAAACTACCTTACATAGCCGATCTGTCCCTTTAAGACACTTCCGGCACACATACAAACATCAGGTTTTGAGTTTCGACTTAATATTATATCTTAACTTTTTCGGAGAAGAATACATACATAATAAACTGACCGAACCAATTACTTGCCTTTTTTTCCGGATTCGGCAAAAAATTCTGATCCGTGAATTTTTGAGAAAAACCTTATCTCCCCAACAATATCAAAATTTAATTTACAAGCAAAATCATAGTTACTACTTTCGATGATATATACTAATGATATTTATGTTATGTACCGATGATTTGTTCTATTCGAATGATTTGTTATGCACCAATAAGATGGTATGTACTATACCTCAACAGTCTGATGTCCCTCAGGTCCATACACAACCCAGGCATGGTCCTCAGACATCGCTAGATCAGACATATTTTAAAACTACATACTTAAGGTTTAACGGGACTTTCTATGTAATTTTAACCGACTCTCTATTGAAAGAGGGACATGTCCTATTCAGATCATTAATGTGAAAGATGCCGTTTTGTTTAGCTTGAAGAGATTTTTGGCGTTATTTCTATGATTACCCGCAAGTCATTATTAAAGAGAAATAACAATTAAATATAAATAATTTTCAGATTGAAAAAAAGGATATCCCATTTATTCTAAATCAGAAAAGCTTTCAAGGGAACTGTTATGAAATGTAGATTACTTATTTATTGTAACACACACACTACAGTCTAATCGCATAAAAGACCCATTTTAAAGAATTACTACCCCACGCCGGCCAGATTTTTGATGTTCTGGGTGGAATGAAAAATAGGACACCTGAAGGCAAGACTATTCATCTTTTTTATATCCTTTACCAAATGATACATTAATGGTCACGTAAAAACGATTAATGTTCACGTAAAAACGATTAATGTTCCCGTAAAAACGATTTATTTCCGCCATTTCACCAATAAAACCCTAAACATACCTTTAACAGCTGGGGACCGGGAAACAAAATGATTTTCAAAAAAAAGGGGGGGGGGTGATTATAACTTGTTTTACTTGGTAAAAAATTTTTTTAATATATTTTTAAAGGGAGTGTCGACGAATTTGAAATCCCTCTATTTTAAGATAGGTAAGTCTGATGTTCTCATTATAATGTTGAAAAACAAAGGAAAACAAATTTCGTGGATTTTATAAAAAAGATTTGCAGATTTTCAAGATTTAAAATCTTTTACAAAATAAAAAACTTTTAAGCACAAATTTTTAAAATTTTGATCATTCATAAACCTTCCCTGGGGTCACGTGAGTTCCCACAAAAAAATTGGGCCCGATCGGATCAGCCGTATTGACATTTATTGGATACAAACAATCTGACAGACAAGTCAAATTTATAATTAGATTATTGTTTATTTCTATTATACTTGAATTAAAAGTATTAAGCAGTATAAAGAAAAACGTAAGATATAAAATTTAAAATATCTTCCTCTAACAATATTTTTGT